>NC_053025.1:359726239-359842763 GCF_003073215.2 Triticum urartu
TCCCGCCCCGGGGACAGGTGGCGGCGAATGGTTGGCTGGCGGCGGCGGGGCGGACGGTGTCCGGTCGGATCCGGACACGTCCGTCGGTGAGGGGGGGGGGTTGATCTGCTTTTTTTTAAGGAGGAGGACGGGGAGGAAGACGAGATCCGAAAATGGGGGCCTTTAAATAGGCATAAGTGGAGCTAGGAGAGTCCAAATGAGGTGCGGTTTTCGCCCACGCGATCGTGATCGAACGCTCTAGGACATGGAGCAGAGTTTGGTAGGTTTTGAGACAAATTTGGAGGGTGTTAGGCTGCAACACACACAAGGCCTTTTCGGTCCCTCGGTTAACCGTTGGAGTATCAAACGAAGTCCAAATGATACGAAACTTGACAGGCGGTCTACCTGTAGTAACCCAAGGCCGCATGGCAAGTCTCGGTCCAATCCTAAAATGTTTGAACCCCACACACGAAAGAAAGCTAGAAATGGCCACCGGAGGAGAACGAAGCGCCGGAATGCAAAACGGACAACGGGGAAAATGCTTGAATGCATGAGATGAACATGTATGCAAATGCAATGCACGTGATGACATGATAAGAGATGCACGAAAAAGAAAAACAACACACGGAGACAAAGACCCGAACCCGAGAAATAAATATAACTTAGCGCCGGAGACGGCAAGAGTTGGATACAAATATGGAAAGTATATCTGGGGCGTTACAACACTCCACCACTACGAAAAGATCTCGTCCCGAGATTTAGGACTGAAAGAACTCCGGGTACTCAGAACGGAGGTGATCCTCGCGTTCCCAGGTAGCTTCACGGTCGGAATGGTGAGACCACTTGACTTTGAGAAATTTGATTGACTTGTTGCGAGTCTTGCGTTCAGTCTCTTCAAGAATAGCAACTGGGTGCTCACGATAAGAGAGATCTTCTTGGAGCTCAATGTCCTCGAAGTTGACGGTGCGGTCAGGAGTCTTGAAGCACTTTCGAAGCTGAGAGACATGGAACACATCATGAACATTTGCAAAGTTTGAAGGAAGCTCGAGTTGATAGGCGAGGTCGCCTCTCTTGCTGACAATCTTGAAAGGTCCCACGTATCTAGGGGCAAGCTTCCCTTTGATACCGAAGCGACGAGTACTTTTCATAGGAGAGACACGGAGGTAAACATGATCTCCGATCTCGAAAGCCAAATCACGGTGCTTACTATCATAGTAGCTCTTCTGGCGGGATTGGGCTGCTTTGAGGTTATCACGAATGACTTTGCACATTTCTTCTGCTTCCGTGATTAAGTCATTACCCAGCAGCTGACGTTCACCGGTTTCAGACCAGTTGAGAGGGGTACGGCACTTCCTGCCATACAGAATTTCAAAAGGGGCCTTGCCCGAACTTGCTTGAAAACTGTTGTTATAGGAGAATTCAGCATAAGGAAGACAGTCCTCCCACTTCATGCCGAAAGAAATCACACAAGTCCTGAGCATGTCTTCGAGAATCTGGTTGACACGCTCGACTTGACCGCTCGTTTGAGGATGGAAAGCAGTGTTGAAGCAGATGCTGGTGCCCATGGCCTTCTGAAAAGAATCCCAAAACTTAGAGGTAAAGATGCTGCCACGGTCTGAAGAGATCACTTGAGGAATACCGTGCAGAGAGACAATGCGAGAGGTATAGAGTTCCGCCAATTGAGCTGCAGTGATCGACTCTTTGATAGGCAGAAAGTGAGCGACTTTGGTGAGCTTGTCGATGACAACGAATATAGCATCATTGCCACGCTTGGACTTTGGAAACCCAGTCACGAAGTCCATTTCAATGTGGTCAAACTTCCATTCTGGAATGGCAAGAGATTGGAGGAGACCTGCTGGCCTTTGGTGTTCTGCCTTCACTCTTCTGCAGACATCACACTCGTTCACGAATTGAGCGATCTCGCGCTTCATTCGAGTCCACCAATAAGCTTGCTTGAGGTCCTGATACATCTTCGTGCTCCCAGGGTGGATGGAGAGGAGAGAATTATGAGCCTCGTTCATGATCACTTTACGAAGTTCACCTTTGGGCACAACAATTCGATCCTCGAAGAAGAGAGTGTCCTTGTCATCAAGTCGGTAACACTTGTACTTGGACTGACTCTTTGCAATACCAATCTTCACCTTTTTCACCATAGCATCAAGAAGCTGGGCTTGGCGAATCTGGTCTTCCAAGGTAGGAGAGACTTGAAGGTTGGCGAGGAAACCTTGAGGAACAATTTGCAGATTAAGCTTGCGGAAAGCTTCACAGAGCTCAGGTTGATAAGGCTTGAGAATCAGACTGTTGCAGTAGGCCTTTCTGCTCAAAGCGTCAGCAATCACATTGGCCTTGCCTGGAGTATACTCAATACTCGAATTATACTCTTGAATCATTTTGACCCATCGAGTTTGCCTTAGGTTGAGATTAGGCTGAGTGAAGATGTACTTGAGACTCTTGTGGTCGGTGAAAATGTCCACTTTTCTTCCCAATAGAAGATGTCTCCAAGTCAAAAGAGCGTGCACAACTGCCGCCAACTCGAGATCATGAGTGGGGTAGTTCTTCTCATTAGGCTTCAACTGGCGAGAGGTATAAGCAACAACTTTCTTCTCTTGCATCAAAACTGCACCGAGACCTTGGAGAGAGGCATCACAAAAGACCTCGTACGGCTTGGATTCATCAGGCGGAGTCAGAACTGGAGCAGTGATCAACTTCTCTTTCAAAGTGTTGAAAGCAATATCACACTCCAGAGACCAAACGTACTTGACGTGCTTCTGAAGAAGATTTGAGAGAGGCTTCGCGATCTTAGAAAAGTTTTCAACGAATCTTCTGCAATAGCTTGCGAGACCGAGGAAACTGCGGAGTTGCTTCACGTTCTGAGGAGGTTCCCAATTCACAATTGCAGACACCTTCTCAGGATTCACGGAAATGCCCTTGGCGGAGATGATATGGCCAAGATAAAGAACCTCATCGAGCCAAAATTCACACTTGGAGAACTTGGCGTAGAACTGATGTTCCCTGAGCTTGTCAAGAACCAAACGCAAGTGCGTGGCATGATCTTCCTTGTTCTTGGAGAAAACCAGAATGTCATCGAGATAGACCGAAACAAAGTCATTGGTGTAGGCGTTGAAGATGAAGTTCATCATGCGAGAGAACGTCGGAGGAGCGTTGGCGAGGCCAAAAGACATGACAGTGTATTCATATGAACCAAAGCTTGTTCTGAATGCTGTCTTGGGAATATCTTCTTCACGAATGCGAATCTGGTGATAACCCATACGAAGATCAAGCTTGGAGAATACTTGGGCACCTTTGAGTTGTTCGAACAGCTCATTGATGTTGGGAAGTGGGTATTTGTTCTTGATGGTCTTCTTATTCACTGGACGGTAATCAACACAAAGTCGACTCGATCCATCCTTCTTCTTCACAAAAAGAACACCACAACCCCACGGAGAAGTACTAGGCCAGATGAGACCCAATCTTTCTTGCTCATCGAGTTGTTTCTTCAACTCCTTCAACTCTTCGGGGCCGAGCTTGTAGGGACGTTTGCACACAGGTTCCATGCCAGGTTCAAGTTCAATAACAAATTCAACTGGCCAGTGCGGTGGCATTCCTGGGAGCTCTTCTGGAAAGACGTCTTGATACTCGCAAACGACTGGAATTTGAGAGATGGCATCCAATTCACCCTTCTCATTGAGAGAAAATAGACGGATGGTATTATCCCGAGCGGCAAATACAATTACTTCCTCAGACGAATGAGTCAATTGAATCTGCCTCGTTGCACAATCAAGCTGAGCCTTGTGCTTAGAAAGCCAATCCATTCCGAGAATAAGAACAATATTCGAGTTACCAAGAACCACCGGAGAAGAGAGAAACTTGTAATCGCCCAACGTGATAGAGACATCGGGAGCAACCAAACCAGAAGTCAAAAGCTTGCCGGGAGAAACAACTTGCATGACTTTGGGCATAATCTCGGTATCAACATTGTGCTTCGATGCAAAAGGACATGACAAAAAGGAATGCGATGCACCAGTGTCAAATAGAACTTTTGTAGGAATATCATTAACAGGAAGGTTACCCATGATCACATCTGACGAGTCCTCTGCCTGAGCTGCATTCATCAAATTGACCTTGGCATGCTTGGGGTTATGCTTGACCATAGCTATACTTGCCGATCTCACAGGAGGAGGAGGAGGAAGACGCCTCTGGTTGGTACACTTGTTGGCATAGTGACCCTTCTGTTGGCACTTGTTGCACGTGACCTCTGAGAGCGGACGGTGATACGGAGCACTCGATCTTGGAGGTTGAGACGGAGCCTTGTTCTGAAAGCCGGGGTTGGGGGGGGGGGAAGAACCACTACCACCTTTGCTCTTCTGCTGATACGGCTGACGGAACGGAGGAGGAGGAAGCCAAAACTTCTGCTGCTTGGCCACTTGAGTAGAGGAAGAAGGAGTAACATCTCTGACTCGCTTCCTGGAAGCATCACACCTCAACTGAGCAGCCTCTTGCTTCAGTGCCATGTTGTAGAACTCATTGTATCTCAAAGGCTCGAAGAGAACAAGAGCGAGCTGAATATCTTCTCTGAGACCACCCCTGAACTGATATATCATGCTCTTCTCATCAGGCACGTCCTGCTTGGCAAAGCGGGCAAGTTTCTGGAACAATTTGTTGTAGTCATAGACAAACAAAGAGCCTTGCTTCAGATTGCGGAATTCATCACGCTTGCTTTCAACCACGCTCTGCGGAATGTGATGAGCTCGGAAATCTCGACGGAAATCATCCCAAGTGATAACACGTCCACCTCTGGAATCCTTGTACTGCTGGAACCACTCTGCAGCATGATCTTTGAGTTGGAAGGAAGCGAACTTGACAAAGTCCTCAGGCCTGACGTTACTGCACTCGAAATGCTTACACAGATCCACAAGCCAATCGTCAGCATCGGTTGCCTCAACACAATTGCTGAAAGTCTTTGGCCCATTAGCAAGGAACTGGTTGAGTGTAGCAAAGTGACTCTGATTGCTGCCTTGATTCCCTTGACTGCCTTGATTGCGCTCTTGGATAATTTGCATGATCAGCTGAGTGTTTGCATTGGTTGCGGCCATCACAGCTTTCCATGCCTCTGGAGGAGGTGGAGGCGGTGGCGGATCTTGATTCTGGTTCTGACTGGTGCTCTTAGCGGGAGCCATCCTGAAGAGGTTGACCACCGTTAGCACATAGACAGATAAATGAAGCTGAAACCAACGGAATGAAAATTGCAACATAAAGTCTTCACATCCGAACAAAATGAACGAATGCATTTCTCTTGAAGTGGTCACATATTCCTAAATTGCAAAGCCACGTAGAATCATGTAGAAGGGATACATCAACGGGGGATGGAATCAACATATGACGTCGAAGCAAAACGAATGCCACAACTCGAAATAAAACCAAGGGTTGGCTTGCGGAATAAGCCGGAACAAATACATGATAGAAATTTCGTCCGAAGTTTTCGTGGTGGGACCTACACGGGCTCGATCGTACAGCACCATCATGTACAAGGCAGTGCACATGACATACGAAGCGTCCCCGAGTCAGCATAGCCAAGGACTCTTTAAGACACAACGAGACCACTGTAAAATCGACCGTGAATAGACGAACCACTAGACGTCGAACCCCAATTTCATATCATACATCTGTCGGAAAAATATCGTAAGGCTACTTGAATTCCCACCTATGAAACTCCCGAAATTTTCCGGTTATGCAATCAGGTGTTGGGGATACAGGGGAGCATAATATCTCACTCAAGCTAGCAAATCCTACATCCAGCTGTATCCATCCTTCAACACATAACCAAGAAACCTTCGGAAACCATCTATCTCAACCTTCGAAAAGCATCCGTTATACAAGTTATGGCGATACTCCCGAACTCCCGCCCCAGTACTGGGTGGCGTCGAGGTTATCTCACCAACGAACTGCATAAAAGAGATTTTTGATGTCGCGCACATATCTCAAGTATACCAGAATTGCAACGATAAAATTGTGACGACAACACCTCGGAGCTCAACTCCCCGGGACACTGCCACAACCCCTAAAGACAGGAGGCATCAAGAACAATGTTCTCGTCACAAAACCATCGGAACAAAACCAAGATACTCGCGTGATCCTAAAATTTTTTTTAGTGAAATTTGAGAAGAGAAGAGTCAAAACTCTACGTCAGGATGCCTTACCAGAGCGATGAGGAGACTGGGAAGTAAAAAGAATTCCTAAGCTCTCCGATATATAGTTCCTAAATGACTGAAAACATTTTCTAGACACAACTCGGCTGCTAAAAACGATCAAGCAAAGGGGCTCCTAAGGTCGGGGAAGGCTCTGATTACCAACTTGTAACGCCCTCGATGCGGCTATAGCTCCCACGTGTCGAGGCACGACTTAGAGACATAACCGCATTGAAAGCAATGTCGCAAGTCAGGCAATCATTACAACATCCCATGTAATACATAAAAAAAGGGGGAGATAACATAGTTGGCTTACACTCGCCACGTCACATCAGAGTACATAAATAACATCCATCAAGCAAACACTCATGGCCCGACTACGGCGCCAAAATAGAAAAGAACCCAACATGCGACAAGGCCCTGAATCAAACCCCAACTAGGCACCACTACTGATCATCGGGAAAGGAAACATAATAACGCTGAGAGTCCTCGTCGAACTCCCACTTGAGCTCGTACTCGTCACCTGGAGCGGAATCACCTGGACCTGCATCTGGAATTATAGTATTTGTGAGCCACAGGGACTCAGCAATCTCGCACCCTCGCGATCAAGACTATTTAAGTTTATAGGAATGGATGAGGCAAATATATGTGGAGCTGCAGCAAGCGACTAGCATATATGGTGGCTATCTTATACGCAAAAGAGAGCGAGAAGAGAAGGCAAGCGCGAGCGAGAAGCTAGAAGGAACAACCTGCGCAAACATAACTCCAACACCGTGTCCACTTCCCGGACTCCGCCGAGAAGAGGCCATCACGGCAACACACACGGTTGATTCATTTTAATTAATTAAGGTTTAAGTTATCTACAACCGGACATTAACAAATTCCCATCTGCCCATAACCGCGGGCACGGCTTTCGAAAGTTCAATCCCTGCAGGGGGTCCCAACTTAGCCCATGACAAGCTCTCACGGTCAACGAAGGAATAGACCTCTACCCGAGTCACACCGATCAGACTCGGTAACCCGGTACAACAAGACATTTCGACAGGTTAAAACAAGACCAGCAACACCGCCCGAATGTGCCGACAAATCCCGATAGGAGCTGCACATATCTCTTTCTCAGGGCACACTCAGATGAGACATCCTACGAGTAAAACCAACCCTCAAGTTGCCCCGAGGTGGCCCCGTAGTCTACTCGGTCGGACCAACACTCACAGGGAGCACTGGCCCGTGGGGGGCTAAAATAAGATGACCCTTGAGTCTGCAGAACCCAAGGGAAAGAAAAGGGTAGGTGGAAAATGGTAAAACCAATGTTGGGCATTGCTGGAAAAGATTTAATCAAGGCGAAATATCAAGGGGTTCCCATTATAACCCAACCGCGTAAGGAACGCAAAATCCGGGAACATAACACCGATATGACGGAAACTAGGGCGGCAAGAGTGGAACAAAACACTAGGCGAGAGGCCGAGCCTTCCACCCTTTACCAAGTATATAGATGCATTAAGATAACATAGCAATATAATGATATCCCAACAAGTAAATAAATGTTCCAACAAGGAACGGCTCCAATCTTCACCTGCAACTAACAACGCTATAAGAGGGGCTGAGCAAAGCGGTAACATAGCCAATCAACGGTTTGCTAGGACATGGTGGGTTAGGGGTTTGGCATGGCAATTGGGAGGCTGACAAGCAAAAGGTAGGCATCGTAGCATTGGCAAAGCAAGAGCGAGCAAACTAGCATAGCAAAGATAGTAGTGATTTCGAGGGTATGATCATCTTGCCTGCACAGTTGTCAAAGTTGACTGGATCCTCACAAGCAAGCTCAACGGGCTCCTCGGTAGCGAACTCGTCTCCCGGCTCTACCCAAACAAGACAAACAAGCAACAAGGATACAATCAACCACGTGCAAGACCAAGCAATATGATGAAATGATGATATGCTATGCGGGATGCGATGCGGGATGCAAAATGCAAGATATGACAGGAAATGCATGAACCTGGCCTCAACTTGGAATTCCAAGGGTGCCACTGGATAGAGGGGATGAAATCGCTTGAAAACGATATAAAGATCATTGGAATCGGAGCTACGGTTTGGAAATGGCAAGCGTTTTAAGATATGACACCGGTCTGCGATTTACAGCAAGTAGGCATCTAAATGCAACAAAATGAATATGCTACAGCCACCAAACATGAAAACAAAATCCATGGCAGTGATGTACACAAGATGCTTAACAAAACACTAGCACTGAGCCATAGGCAAATTCATCCATTAAGAGGTTCAAACAAGCATGGCAAAAATGAATATGCAAAACAGATTCCAGACTTTGTGAAATTAATACTAGCCTGAAATTTCAGATCACGAAGTCCTCTTCGGAGCAGCAAAACAACATGATACAAAACCTGAACATGAAAAGTAAGAACATGGCATGGAGCTACTCAACAAGCTTAACAAAACACCCAAAGTGACCTGGGGCCAAAAGGGTTCACAAAATACTCTACCGAGCACACGAACATAGCTCAAACACAATCAGTTTTCAGACTTCGTGAAAACTGAGACATGCTGAAATATAACTCACGAAGGCATGTAAACGAGCTCGATGCACTCACTACGGTGCAAGTCATGGCAAGAAAAGCATATAACCAGCAAGAAGGCACAATATGCTAGCTACACATGGCAAGAACAAAGGCATAGCATGCATGGAACACTAACGGTAGCATCGGCAAAATCGCAAACAAGTTGACGATCTGCCCAGATTAACAACGAAGCAAAAGTTGAGCTCGATTGAGTCAACCTAGAGCACTCCATATATGCAAACAAAGACATGGATGGATAGAGCATAACATAAATATCAAAACTCCCTTACTGATCATCCTCAAAAGAGGCACGGATCACTAGGAAACAAGCTGGACATATGGCATCATGAACTAAAATATCCCAGACTTTGTGAAAATCACTAAGTCTCTGAAATCAGCAATCTCAGGTACCTCTCTTCGCAAGCTTGCACAAGACAACACACACATCCTAAAAATGCATGGGTGGCACCTCTGGAAAGAAGACAAAATGCTTAACGATTCATCCCAAAGGGGCACAGGCATATCATGCACGAATTAAACATGGCAAAAATGACAAAAGTGCATGATGAACTAACGGATCTGCAATTTAACTCACGAAGCCTCCTTCTAACAGCATTTTGGGCAACAAGATGACATCAAATGCAAATGATGCAATGGAATGAAATGATGTACATGTCGAGGCGAAGATTTTGATATATCATATGCCCAAAACGGAGCTACGGTTGCGGAGATACAAGCAGTCAAAGGTAGCATGAAAATTAGGGTTTCGGGGGAGAGGGGTCAACCCAGATCTAGATCCAGCGGCACGGATTACGAGGCGGCCGGGGCACTGTAGCGGCACGGCTGCCGAGGTTCGCCGGAAATGGTGGGGACGGCGGCCGGAGCAGCGGGGAAGGCCGGGCCCGGAGGAGAGGACGGCGGCCGGAGGTGGAGCGGCGTCCTGCGGCGGCGCGGGCCACCGGAGGAGGTCGAGGCGGCGGGGCCCGGCGCGGTGGCGCCGGCCGGCGACGGCGGCAGCGCTCGGCCGGGGACGGGCGGCGGCGCTCGGCCGGGGACGGGCGGCGGCGGGGCGCCGGCGACGAGGAAGAAAGGCGGCGGGGCGCTGGCGCGAGGCGGCGGGGGAGATGGGCCACGGGGGCCGGGCGCGGGCCAGGCGGGCCAGCGGCGATGCGGTCCCGCCCCGGGGACAGGTGGCGGCGAATGGTTGGCTGGCGGCGGCGGGGCGGACGGTGTCCGGTCGGATCCGGACACGTCCGTCGGTGAGGGGGGGGTTTGATCTGCTTTTTTTTAAGGAGGAGGACGGGGAGGAAGACGAGATCCGAAAATGGGGGCCTTTAAATAGGCATAAGTGGAGCTAGGAGAGTCCAAATGAGGTGCGGTTTTCGCCCACGCGATCGTGATCGAACGCTCTAGGACATGGAGCAGAGTTTGGTGGGTTTTGGGACAAATTTGGAGGGTGTTAGGCTGCAACACACACAAGGCCTTTTCGGTCCCTCAGTTAACCGTTGGAGTATCAAACGAAGTCCAAATGATACGAAACTTGACAGGCGGTCTACCGGTAGTAACCCAAGGCCGCATGGCAAGTCTCGGTCCAATCCGGAAATGTTTGAACCCCACACACGAAAGAAAGCTAGAAATGGCCACCGGAGGAGAACGAAGCGCCGGAATGCAAAACGGACAACGGGGAAAATGCTCGAATGCATGAGATGAACATGTATGCAAATGCAATGCACGTGATGACATGATAAGAGATGCACGAAAAAGAAAAACAACACACGGAGACAAAGACCTGAACCCGAGAAATAAATATAACTTAGCGCCGGAGACGGCAAGAGTTGGATATAAATATGGAAAGTATATCTGGGGCGTTACAAGAACATCCTGAAATACCTAAAAAGGACTAAGGATATGTTTCTCGTATATGGAGGTGACAAAGAGCTCGTCGTAAACGGTTACGTCGATGCAAGTTTTGACACTGATCCGAATGACTCTAAGTCATAAACCGGATACGTGTTTTTATTAAATGGTGGAGTTGCCAGTTGGTGCAGTTCCAAACAGAGCGTCGTGGCGAGATCTACGTGTGAAGCGGAGTACATGCTACCTCTTGAGCACTTGCGTTGGTTTTTCCTTGAAGAGGAAAGGGTGATGCAGCAAAGTAGCGTAAGTATTTCCCTCAGTTTTTGAGAACCAATATATCAATCCAATAGGAGGCTACGCGCGAATCCCTCGCACCTACACAAAACAAATAAATCCTCGCAACCAACGCGATAAGGGGTTGTCAATCCCTACACGGTCACTTACGATAGTGAGATCTGATAGATATGATAAGATAATATTTTTGGTATTTTTATGATAAAGATGCAAAGTAAAATAAAAGGCAATGAAAATAACTAAGTGTTAGAAGATTAATATGATGAAGATAGACCCGGGGGCCATAGGTTTCATTAGTGGCTTCTCTCAAGAGCATAAGTATTTTACGGTGGGTGAACAAATTACTGTTGAGCAATTGACAGAATTGAGCATAGTTATGAGAATATCTAGGTATGATCATGTATATAGGCATCACATCCGAAACAAGTAGACCGACTCCTGCCTGCATCTACTACTATTACTCCACACATCGACAGCTATCCAGCATGCATCTAGAGTATTAAGTTCAAGAGAACAGAGTAACGCTTTAAGCAAGATGACATGATGTAGAGGGATAAACTCATGCAATATGATGAAAACCCCATCTTGTTATCCTCGATGGCAACAATACAATACATGCCTTGCTGCCCCTACTGTCATTGGGCAAGGACACCGCAAGATTGAACCCAAAGCTAAGCACTTCTCCCATTGCAAGAAATATCAATCTAGTAGGCCAAACCAAACTGATAATTCGAAGAGACTTGCAAAGATAACCAATCATACATAAAAGAATTCAGAGAAGATTCAAATATTGTTCATAGATAAACTTGATCATAAACCCACAATTCATCGGTCTCAACAAACACACTGCAAAAGAAGATTACATCAAATAGATCTCCACAAGAGAGGGGAGAACTTCGTATTGAGATCCCAAAAGAGAGAAGAAGCCATCTAGCTAATAACTATGGACCCGAAGGTCTGAGGTAAACTACTCACACTTCATCGGAGAGGCTATGGTGTTGATGTAGAAGCCCTCCGTGATCGATGCCCCCTTCGGCGGAGCTCCGGAACAGGCCCCAAGATGGGATCTCGTGGATACAGAAAGTTACGGTGGTGGAATTAGGGTTTTGGCTCCGTATCTGATCGTTTGGGGGTACGTAGGTATATATAGGAGGAAGGAGTACGTAGGTGGAGCAACAGGGGGCCCACGAGGGTGGAGGGCGCGCCTGGGGGATAGGCGCGCCCCCCTACCTCGTGGCCTCCCTGTTGGTTGCTTGACGTAGGGTCCAAGTCTCCTGGATCTTGTTCGTTCCAAAAATCATGTTCTCGAAGGTTTTATTCCGTTTGGACTCTGTTTGATATTCTTTTTCTTTGAAACCCTAAAATAGGCAAAAAAACAGCAATTCTGGGCTGGGCCTCCGGTTAATAGGTTAGTCCCAAAAATAATATAAAAGTGTATAATAAAGCCCAATAATGTCCAAAACAGAAAATAATATAGCATGGAGCAATCAAAAATTATAGATACGTTGGAGACATATCAGTACATAGCTACGTCGGAAGCAGCAAATGAAGGAGTCTGGATGAAGGAGTTCATATCCGATCTAGGTGTAATACCTAGTGCATCGGGTCCAATGAAAATCTTTTGTGACAATACTGGTGCAATTGCCTTGGCAAAGGAATCCAGATTTCACAAGAGAACCAAGCACATCAAGAGACGCTTCAATTCCATCCGTGATCAAGTCAAGGAGGGAGACATAGAGATTTGCAAGATACATACAGATCTGAATGTTGCAGACCCGTTGACTAAGCCTCTCTCACGAGAAAAACATGATCAACACCAAGACTCCATGGGTGTTAGAATCATTACAATGTAATCTAGATTATTGACTCTAGTGCAAGTGGGAGACTAAAGGAAATATGCCCTAGAGGCAATAATAAAGTTGTTATTTATATTTCCTTATATCATGATAAATGTTTATTATTCATGCTAGAATTGTATTAACCGAAAACTTAGTACATGTGTGAATACATAGACAAACAGAATGTCACTAGTATGCCTCTACTTAACTAGCTCGTTGAATCAATGATGGTTGTGTTTCCTAACCATAGACACGAGTTGTCATTTGATTAACGGGATCACATCATTAGAGAATGATGTGATTGACTTGACCCATCCGTTGGCTTAGGACGATGATCGTTTAGTTTGTTGCTATTGCTTTCTCCATAACTTATACATGTTCCTATGACTATGAGATCATGCAACTCCCAAATATCGGAGGAACACTTTGTGTGCTACCAAACGTCACAACGTAATTGGGTGATTATAAAGGTGCTCTACAGGTGTCTCCGATGGTGTTTGTTGAGTTGGCATAGATCGAGATTAGGATTTGTCACTCCGATTGTCGGAGAGGTATCTATGGGCCATCTCGGTAATGTACATCACTATAAGCCTTGCAAGAAATGTAGCTAATGAGTTAGTTACGGGATGTAGCATTACGGAACGAGTAAAGAGACTTGCCGGTAACGAGGTTGAACTAGGTATTGAGATACCGACGATCGAATCTCGGGCAAGTAACATACCGATCACAAAGGGAACAACGTATATCGTTATGCGGTTTGACCGATAAAGAACTTTGTAGAATATGTGGGAGCCAATATGAACATCCAGGTTCCGCTATTGGTTATTGATCAGAGACGTGTCTCATTCATGTCTACATAGTTCTCGAACTCGTAGGGTCCGCACGCTTAACGTTCGGTGACGATCAGTATTATGAGTTTATGTGTTTTGATGTACCGAAGGTTGTTCGGAGTCCCGAATATAATCACGGACATGACGAGGAGTCTCGAAATGGTCGAGACATAAAGATCAATATATTGGATGACTATGTTTGGACATCAGAATGGTTTCGGGTAAGTTTGGGCATTAACTGGAGTACCGGGGGTTACCGGAACCCCCCCGGGGAGTATATGGGCCCTAATGGGCTTTAGGGGAGAGAGGGAGGGGCTGCCTAGGGCAGGCCACGCCCCCCAAGGCCTAGTCCGAATTGGACTAGGGGGGAGGGCGGTGCCCCCTCCTTCCTTCTCTTCTCTCTTCCCTTTCCTTCTCTCCTACTCCTACATGGGGAATCCTATTCCTGGTGGGAGTAGGACTCCCCAGGGCGCGCCATAGTAGAGGGCCGACCCTCCCTCTCCCCCACTTCTTTATATACGGGGGAGGAGGGAACCCTATAGACACACAAGTTGATCATTGATGTCTTAGCCATGTGCGGTGCCCCCCTCCACCGTAATCCACCTCAGTCATATCGTGGCGGTGCTTAGGCGAAGCCGTGTTCTGGTAGCATCATCATCATCGTCATCATGGCGTCGTGCTGACGAAGCTCTCCCTCAACACTCTGCTGGATCATGAGTTCGTGGGACGTCACCGAGCCGAACGTGTGCAGATCATGGAGGTGTCGTACTTTCAGTACTAAGGATCAGTTGATCATGAAGACACACGACTACATCAACCACATTGTCATAACGCTTCCGCTTATGGTCTACGAGGGTACGTAGACGAAACTCTCCCCTCTCGTTGCTATGCATCACCATGATCTTGTGTGTGTGTAGGATTTTTTTTGAAATTACTGCGTTCCCCAACAGTAGATCCCGCCACGATGCTCTGCTTGGAACTGCACCAACTGACAACTCCACCATTCAATAAAAATACGTATCCGGTTTGTGACTTAGAGTCATCCGGTTCAGTGCCAAAGCTTGCATCGATGTAACCGTTTATGACAAGCTCTTTGTCGCCTCCATAAGCGAGAAACATATCCTTAGTACTTTTCAGGTAGGATGTTCTTGACCGCTGTCCAGTGATCCACTCCTGGATTACTTTGGTACCTCCATGCTAAAGTAATAGCAAGGCACATATCATGTCTGGTATACAGCATTGCATACATGATAGAACCTATGACTAAAGCATAGGGAATGACTTTCATTTTCTCTCTATCTTCTGCAGTGGTCGGGCATTGAGTCTGACTCAACTTCACACCTTGTAACACAGGTAAGAACCCTTTCTTTGCTTGATCCATTTTGAACTTCATCAAAACTTTATCAAGGTATGTGCTTTCTGAAAGTCCAATTAAGCGTCTTGATCTATCTCTATAGATCTCGATGCCCAATATATAAGCAGCTTCACTGAGGTCTTTAAAAAAAATTCTTATTCAAAAAAATTCCTACGATCACGCAAGATCTATCTTGGAGATGCATAGCAACGAGAGGTGAAGAGTATGTCTACGTACCCTCGTAGACCGAAAGTGGAAGCGTTATGAAACGCGGTTAATGTTGTTGAACGTCTTCGTGATCCAACCGATCAAGTACCGAACGCATGGCACCTCCACGATCTGCACACGTTCAGCTCGGTGACGTCCCTCATACTCTTGATCCAGTTGAGGCTGAAGGAGAGTTTTATCGGCACGACGGCGTGATAACGGTGATGATGAAGTTACCGACGTAGGGCTTCGCCTAAGCACTACAACGATATGACCGAGGTGGAATTCTGTGGAGGGGGCACCGCACACGGCTAAACAATCAACTTGTGTGTCCTAGGGTGCCCCCTCCCCACATATATAAAGGAGGGAGGGGGAGGCCGGCCGGCCCTCATAGGCGTGCCAAGGGGGGAGGAATCCTCCTCCTAGTAGGAGCAGGACTCCCCCCTTTCCTAGTCCTACGAGGAGAAGAAGGAAGGAGGGGGAAGAGAAGGAAGGAGGGGGAGTCGTCCCTCCCCCTAGTCCAATTCGGACTAGGACCAGGGGGGCGTCCAGCCCTTGGCAGCCCCTCTCTTTCTCCCCTAGGCCCAATAAGGCCGATTACTTCTCCGGTGGTTCCGATAACCCTTCCGGCACTCTAATATATATCCGGTGACCCCCGAAACTCATTCGGTGTCCGAATATAGTCATCCAATATATCAATCTTTATGTCTCAACCATTTTGAAACTCCTCGTCATGTCCGCGATCACATTCGGGACTCCGAACAACCTTCGGTACATCAAAACACATAAACTCATAATATCGATCGTCATCGAACGTTAAGCGTGCGGACCCTACGGGTTCGAGAACTATGTAGACATGACCGAGACTCATCTCCGGTCAATAACCAATAGTGGAACCTGGATGCTCATATTAGCTCCCACATATTCTACGAAGATATTTATCGGTCAAACCGCATAACAACATACGTTGTTCCCTTTGTCATCGGTATGTTACTTGCCCGAGATTCGATCGTCGGTATCTCAATACCTAGTTCAATCTCCCTACCGGCAAGTCTCTTTACTCGTTCCGTAATGCATCATCCCGCAACTAACTCATTAGTCACATTGCTTGCAAGGCTTATAGTGATGTGCATTACCGAGAGGGCCCAGAGATACCTCTCCGATACACGGAGTGACAAATCCTAATCTTGATATATGCCAACTCAACAAACACCATCGGAGACACCTGTAGAGCATCTTTATAGTCACCCAGTTACGCTGTGACGTTTGATAGCACACTAAGTGTTCCTCCGCTATACGGGAGTTGCATAATCTCATAGTCATTGGATCATGTATAAGTTATGAAGAAAACAATAGTAATAAACTATTGCTAAGCTAACAGACGGGTCAAGTCAAACATCATTCTCTAATGATGTGATCCCGTTCATCAAATGACAACTCATGTCTATGGTTAGGAAACTTAACCATCTTTGATAAACGAGCTAGTCAAGTAGAGGCATACTAGTGACACTCTGTTTGTCTATGTATTCACACATGTACTAAGTTTCCAGTTAATACAATTCTAGCATGAATAATAAACATTTATCATGATATAAGGAAATATAAATAACAACTTTATTATTGCTTCTAGTGTTGGGGAACGTTGCAGAAAACAAAAAATTTCCTACGGTTTCACCAAGATCCATCTATGAGTTCATCTAGCAACGAGTGATTGGATTGCATCTACATACCTTTGTAGATCACGCGCGGAAGCTTTCAAAGAACGGGGATGAGGAAGGTGTACTCGACGTGATCCAAATCACCGGAGATCCTAGCACCGAACGGACGGCACCTCCACGTTCAACACACGTACGGTCAGTGTAACGTCTCCTTCTTCTTGATCCAGCAAGGGGAAAGGAGAGGTTGAGGAAGATGGCTCCAACAGCAGCACGACGGCGTGGTGGTGATGGAGCTGCAGTACTCTGGCAGGGCTTCGCTAAGCACTATGGAGGAGGAGGAGGTGTTGGAGAGGGAGAGGGAGGCACCAAAGGCAAGGGTAAGAAGTCCTCCATCTCCCCACTATATATAGGAGGGCCAAGGGGGGGGCGGCCCTAGGAGATCTAATCTCCTAGGGGGGTGCTGCTAAGGGGAGGAATCCCTCCTCCCCAAGGCACCTAGGAGGTGCCTTCCCCTCCTAGGACTCTTCCTCCTTGAAACCCTAGGCGCATGGGCCTCTTGGGGCTGGTGCCCTTGGACCATGTAGGCCAAGGCGCACCCCCTACAGCCCATGTGGCCCCCCCGGGACAGGTGGCCCCACCCGATGGACCCCCGGGACCCTTCCGGTGGTCCCGGTACAATACCGATGACCGCGAAACTTGTCCCGATGCCCGAAACAGGACTTCCCATATATAAATCTTTACCTCCGGACCATTCTGGAACTCCTCGTGACGTCCGGGATCTCATCCGGGACTCCGAACAACATTCGGGTTACTGCATATACATATCCCTACAACCCTAGCGTCACCGAACCTTAAGTGTGTAGACCCTACGGGTTCGGGAGACATGTAGACATGACCGAGATGACTCTCCGGTCAATAACCAACAGCGGGATCTGGATACCCATGTTGGCTCCCACATGCTCCTCGATGATCTCATCGGATGAACCACGATGTCGAGGATTCAAGCAACCCCGTATGCAATTCCCTTTGTCAATCGATATGTTACTTGCCCAACATTCGATCGTCGGTATCCCAATACCTCGTTCAATCTCGTTACCGGCAAGTCACTTTACTCGTACCGTAATGCATGATCCCGTGACCAGACACTTGGTCACCTTGAGCTCATTATGATGATGCATTACCGAGTGGGCCCAGTGATACCTCTCCGTCATACGGAGTGACAAATCCCAGTCTTGATCCGTGTCAACCCAACAGACACTTTCGGAGATACCCGTAGTATACCTTTATAGTCACCCAGTTATGTTGTGACGTTTGGCACACCCAAAGCACTCCTACGGTATCCGGGAGTTACACGATCTCATGGTCTAAGGAAAAGATACTTGACATTGGAAAAACTCTAGCAAACGAACTATACGATCATGTGCTATGTTTAGGATTGGGTCTTGTCCATCACATCATTCTCCTAATGATGTGATCTCGTTATCAATGACATCCAATGTCCATAGTCAGGAAACCATGACTATCTGTTGATCAACGAGCTAGTCAACTAGAGGCTCACTAGGAACATGTTGGTGTCTGTTATTCACACATGTATTACGATTTCCGGATAACACAATTATAGCATGAATAAAGACAATTATCATGAACAAGGAAATATAATAATAATGCTTTTATTATTGCCTCTAGGGAATATTTCCAACAGTCTCCCACTTGCACTAGAGTCAATAATCTAGTTACATTGTGATGAATCGAACACCCATGGAATTCTGGTGTTGATCATGTTTTGCTCTAGGGAGAGGTTTAGTCAACGGATCTGCTACATTCAGGTCCGTGTGCACTTTACAAATCTCTATGTCTCCATCTTGAACATTTTCACGAATGGAGTTGAAGCGACGCTTGATGTGCCTTGTCTTCTTGTGAAACCTGGGCTCCTTGGCAAGAGCAATAGCTCCAGTGTTGTCACAGAAGAGCTTGATCCCCCGACGCATTGGGTATGACTCCTAGGTCGGTGATGAACTCCGTCACCCAAATTGCTTCATGTGCTGCCTCCGAGGCTGCCATGTACTCCGCCTCACATGTAGATCCCACCACGACGCTTTGCTTGCAACTACACCAGCTTACTGCCCCACCATCCAAAATATACACGTATCCGGTTTGTGACTTAGAGTCATCCAGATCTGTGTCGAAGCTAGCGTCGACGTAACCCTTTACGACGAGCTCTTCGTCACCTCCATAAACGAGAAACATTTCCTTAGTCCTTTTCAGGTACTTCAGGATATTCTTGACCGTTGTCCAGTGTTCCTTGCCGGGATTACTTTGGTACCTTCCTACCAAACTTACGGCAAGGTTTACATCAGGTCTGGTACACAGCATGGCATACATAATAGAACCTATGGCTGAGGCATAGGGGATGACACTCATCTCTTCTATATCTTCTGCCGTGGTCGGACATTGAGCTGAGCTCAATTTCATACCTTGTAACACAGGCAAGAACCCCTTCTTAGATTGATCCATATTGAACTTCTTCAATATCTTATCAAGGTATGTGCTTTGTGAAAGACCTATGAGGCATCTCGATCTATCTCTATAGATTTTGATGCCTAATATATAAGCAGCTTCTCCAAGGTCCTTCATTGAAAAACTTTTATTCAAGTAGGCCTTGATGTTGTCCAAGAGTTCTATATCATTTCCCATCAAAAGTATGTCATCCACATATAATATGAGAAATGCTACAGAGCTCCCACTCACTTTCTTGTAAACGCAGGCTTCTCCATAAGTCTGCGTAAACCCAAACGCTTTGATCATCTCATCAAAGCGAATGTTCCAACTCCGAGATGCTTGCACCAGCCCATAAATCGAGCGTTGGAGCTTGCACACCTTTTCAGCATTCTTAGGATCGACAAAACCTTCCGGCTGCATCATATACAATTCTTCCTTAAGGAAACCATTAAGGAATGCCGTTTTGACGTCCATTTGCCATATTTCATAATCATAGAATGTGGCAATCGCTAACATGATTCGGACGGACTTCAGCTTCGCTACCGGTGAGAAAGTCTCATCGTAGTCAACCCCTTGAACTTGTCGATAACCCTTAGCGACAAGTCGAGCTTTGTAGATGGTCACATTACCATCCGCGTCTGTCTTCTTCTTAAAGATCCATTTATTTTCTATGGCTCGCCGTTCAACGGGCAAGTCAGTCAAAGTCCATACTTCATTTTCATACATGGATCCTATCTCGGATTTCATGGCTTCTAGCCATTTTTGGAATCCGGGCCCGCCATCGCTTCTTCATAGTTCGAAGGTTCACCGTTGTCTAACAACATGATTTCCAGGACAGGGTTGCCGTACCACTCTGGTGCGGAACGTGTCCTTGTGGACCTTCGAATTTCAGTAGGAGCTTGATCAGAAGTATCTTGATCATTATCATTAACTTCCTCTCTAGTCGGTGCAGGCACCTCAGGAACATTTTCTTGAGTTGCGCCATTTACCGGTTCAAGAGGTAATACTTCATCAAGCTCTACTTTCCTCCCACTTACTTCTTTTGAGAGAAACTCTTTCTCTAGAAAGGACCCATTCTTTGCAACAAAGATCTTGCCTTCGGATCTGAGGTAGAAGGTATACCCAATAGTTTCTTTTGGGTATCCTATGAAGACGCATTTTTCCGACTTGGGTTCGAGCTTCTCAGGTTGAAGTTTCTTGACATAAGCATCGCATCCCCAAACTTTTAGAAACGACAGCTTAGGTTTCTTTCCAAACCATAATTCATACGGTGTCGTCTCAACGGATTTCGACGGAGCCCTATTTAAAGTGAATGCGGCAGTCTCTAAAGCATAGCCCCAAAAAGATAGCGGTAAATCGGTAAGAGACATCATAGATCGCACCATATCTAATAGAGTGCGATTACGACGTTCGGACACACCGTTACGCTGAGGTGTTCCAGGCGGCGTGAGTTGTGAAACTATTCCACATTTTCTTAAGTGTGTGCCAAACTCGTGACTCAAGTATTCTCCTCCACGATCTGATCGTAGAAACTTGATTTTCCTGTCACGTTGATTTTCAACCTCACTCTGAAATTCCTTGAACTTTTCAAAGGTTTCAGACTTGTGTTTCATTAAGTAGATATACCCATACCTACTTAAATCATCAGTGAGGGTGAGAACATAACGATAGCCACCGCGAGCCTCAACACTCATTGGACCGCACACATCAGTATGTATGATTTCCAATAAGTCAGTTGCTCGCTCCATTGTTCCTGAGAACGGAGTCTTGGTCATTTTACCCATAAGGCATGGTTTGCACGTGTCAAATGATTCATAATCAAGAGACTCTAAAAGTCCATCTGCATGGAGCTTCTTCATGCGTTTGACACCTATGTGACCAAGGCGGCAGTGCCACAAGTATGTGGGACTATCACTATCAACCTTACTTCTTTTGGTACTCACACTATGAACATGTGTAGCATTACGCTCGAGATTCATAAAGAATAAACCATTCACCATAGGAGCATGACCATAAAACATATCTCTCATAAAAATGGAACAACCATTATTCTCGGATTTAAATGAGTAGCCATATCGAATTAAACGAGATCCCGATACAATGTTCATGCTCAAAGCTGGCACTAAATAACAATTATTGAGGTTCAAAACTAATCCCGTAGGTAAATGAAGAGGTAGCGTGTCGACGGCGATCACATCGACCTTGGAACCATTCCCGACGCGCATCGTCACCTCGTCCTTCGCCAGTCTCCGCTTATTCCGCAGCTCCTGCTTTGAGTTACAAATGTGAGCAACTGCACCGGTATCAAATACCCAGGAGCTACTACGGGCACTAGTAAGGTACACATCAATTACATGTATATCACATATACCTTTTGTTTTGCCGGCCTTCTTGTCCGCTAAGTATTTGGGGCAATTCCGCTTCCAGTGACCACTTCCTTGCAATAAAAGCACTCAGTCTCGGGCTTGGGTC
The DNA here is from genome assembly GCF_003073215.2 of Triticum urartu. Taxonomy (NCBI): domain Eukaryota; kingdom Viridiplantae; phylum Streptophyta; class Magnoliopsida; order Poales; family Poaceae; genus Triticum; species Triticum urartu. Next base: position 359,747,983 of record NC_053025.1, read on the forward strand.
CATTCTTTGGCTTCTTCCCGGCAGCTTGCTTGCCGGGCGCGGCAACTCCCTTGCCGTCCTTCTTGAAGTTCTTTTTACCCTTGCCCTTCTTGAACTTAGTGGTTTTATTGACCATCAACACTTGATGTTCCTTCTTGACTTCTACCTCCGCTGATTTCAGCATTGAGAACAACTCAGGAATGGTCTTTTGCATCCCCTGCATGTTGAAGTTCATCACGAAGCTCTTGTAGCTTGGTGGAAGCGACTGGAGGATTCTGTCAATGACCGCATCATCCGGGAGATTAACTCCCAGCTGAGACAAGCGGTTATGCAACCCAGACATAGTGAGTATATGCTCACTGACAGAACTATTTTCCTCCATCTTACAGCTGAAGAACTTATCGGAGACTTCATATCTCTCGATCCGGGCATGAGCTTGAAAAACCATTTTCAGCTCTTCGAACATCTCGTATGCTCCATGTCTCTCAAAACGTTTTTGGAGCCCCGGCTCTAAGCTGTAAAGCATGCCACACTGAACGAGGGAGTAGTCGTCAACACGTGTCTGCCAAGCGTTCATAACGTCTTGGTTCTGTGGTACGGGAGGATCACCTAGCGGTGCTTGTAGGACATAATCTTTCTTGGCAGCTATGAGGATGATCCTCAGGTTCCGGACCCAGTCCGTATAGTTGCTGCCATCGTCTTTCAGCTTGGTTTTCTCTAGGAACGCGTTGAAGTTGAGGACTACGTTGGCCATTTGATCTACAAGACATATTGCAAAGATTTTAGACTAAGTTCATGATAATTAAGTTCATCTAATCAAATTATTAATGAACTCCCACTTAGATTAGATATCCCTCTAGTCATCTAAGCATTACATGATCCGAGTTAACTAGACCGTGTCCGATCATCACGTGAGACGGACTAGTCAACGTCGGTGAACATCTTCATGTTGATCGTATCTTCTATACGACTCATGCTCGACCTTTCGGTCTTCTGTGTTCCGAGGCCATGTCTGTACATGCTAGGCTCGTCAAGTCAACCTAAGTGTTTGCATGTGTAAATCTGTCTTACACCCGTTGTATGTGAACGTCTGAATAAAACACCCGATCATCACGTGGTGTTTTGAAACAGCGAACTGTCGCAACGGTGCACAGTTAGGGGGAACACTTCTTGAAATTATTATGAGGGATCATCTTATTTACTACCGTCGTTCTAAGTAAACAAGATGCAAAACATGATAAACATCACATGCAATCAAATAATAAACGTGACATGATATGGCCAATATCACATAGCTCCTTTGATCTCCATCTTGGGGCTCCATGATCATCTTGTCACTGGCTTGACACCATGATCTCCATCATCGTGTCTCCATGAAGTTGCTCGCCAACTATTACTTCTACTACTATGGCTAACGCGTTTAGCAGTAAAGTAAAGTAATTTACATGGCGATTCTCGATGACACGCAGGTCATATAAAAGAATAAAGACAACTCCTATGGCTCCTGCCGGTTGTCATACTCATCGACATGCAAGTCGTGATTCCTATTACAATAGCATGAACATCTCATACATCACATATAGATCATTCATCATCCATCACAACTTTGGCCATATCATATCACAACCCACTTGCTGCAAAAACAAGTTAGACGTCCTCTAATTGTTGTTGCAAGTTTTACGTGGCTGAATTAGAGTTCTAGCAAGAACGTCTTCTTACCTACGTTAAAGCCACAACGTGATTTGTCAACTTCTATTTACCCTTCATAAGGACCCTGTTCATCGAATCCGCTCCAACTAAAGTGGGAGAGACAGACACCCGCCAGCCACCTTATGCAACTAGTGCATGTTAGTCGGTGGAACCGGTCTCACGTAAGCGTACGTGTAAGGTTGGTCCGGGCCGCTTCATCCCACAATACCGCTGAAGCAAGAAAAGACTAGTAACGGCAAGAAAGTTGACAAATCTACGCCCACAACTCATTGTGTTCTACTCGCGCAAGAAGAACTACGCATAGACCTAGCTCTGATACCACTGTTGGGGAACGTTGCAAAAAACAAAAATTTTCCTACTCGTTTCACCAAGATCATCTAGGAGTTCATCTAGCAACGAGTCATCTAATGCATCTACATACCTTTGTAGATTGCGCACGGAAGCGTTCAAAAGAACGGTGATGATGTAGTCGTACTCGACGTGATCCAAATCACCGATGACCAGCGCCGAACGGACGGCACCTCCGCATTCAACACACGTATGGGACGGGAGACGTCTCCTCCTTCTTGATCCAGCAAGGGGGAAGGAGAGGTTGATGAAGATCCAGCAGCACGACGGCGTGGTGGTGGATGCAGGGCGTCACAGAAGCAGGGCTTCGCCAAGACTACGAGGGAGAGACGCAACGGGGAGAGAGGGAGGCGCCAGGGGCTGGTGTGAAATCCCTCCTCTCCCCCCCACTATATATAGGGGTTCCAGGGGGGTTGGTGCGCAGCCTAGGAGATCTGATCTCCTAGGTGCGGCGGCCAGGGGAGGGTTTCCCTCCCCCCCAAGGCACCTCGGGGTGCCTTCCACCACTTGGACTCCTCCTTGGTGGAAACCCTAGGCGCATGGGCCTAGTAGGGCTGGTGCCCTTGGCCCATGTAGGCCAAGGCGCACCCCCTACAGCCCATGTGGCCCCCCGGAACAGGTGTGCCCCACCCGGTGGACCCCCGGGACCCTTCCGGTGGTCCCGGTACAATACCGATAACCCCGAAACTTGTCCCGATGGCCGAACAGCACTTCCATATATAATTCTTTACCTCCGGACCATTCCGGAACTCCTCGTGACGTCCGGGATCTCATCCGGGACTCCGAACAACATTCGGGTTACTGCATATACATATCCCTACAACCCCTAGCGTCACCGAACCTTAAGTGTGTAGACCCTACGGGTTCGGGAGACATGTAGACATGACCGAGATCGCTCTCCGGTCAATAACCAACAGCGGGATCTGGATACCCATGTTGGCTCCCACATGCTCCACGATGATCTCATCGGATGAACCACGATGTCGAGGATTCAAGCAACCCCGTATACAATTCCCTTTGTCAATCGGTATGTTACTTGCCCGAGATCGATCGTCGGTATCCCAATACCTCGTTCAACTCGTTACCGGCAAGTCACTTTACTCGTACCGTAATGCATGATCCCGTGACCAGACACTTGGTCACTTGAGCTCATTATGATGATGCATTACCGAGTGGGCCCAGTGATACCTCTCCGTCATGCGGAGTGACAAATCCCAGTCTTGATCCATGTCAACCCAACAGACACTTTCGGAGATACCCGTAGTATACCTTTATAGTCACCCAGTTACGTTGTGACGTTTGGTATACCCAAAGCACTCCTACGGTATCCGGGAGTTACACGATCTCATGGTCTAAGGAAAAGATACTTGACATTGGAAAACTCTAGCAAACGAACTATACGATCTTGTGCTATGTTTAGGATTGGGTCTTGTCCATCACATCATTCTCCTAATGATGTGATCTCGTTATCAATGACATCCAATGTCCATAGTCAGGAAACCATGACTATCTGTTGATCAACGAGCTATTCAACTAGAGGCTTACTAGGGACATGTTGGTGTCTATTATTCATACATGTATTACGATTTTCGGATAATACAATTATAGCATGAATAAAAACAATTATCATGAACAAGGAAATATAATAATAATGCTTTTATTATTGCCTCTAGGGCATATTTCCAACAGGGCGGCCAGCAGCGACCTATACATGGACGCGCTGCTATGGTGTGACAGCTGGGGCGATCAGAGGGTGCCGCAGCGGCGTTGAGCGGAGGTCCGAGCGGCTAGTGTCTGACTACTATGGTGCGTGAAGGGGCGACGCCTTTTACTTTCTAGCTGGTGGTGAAGTGGCTAGAGTGCGGCGAGACGGGGCAGAGGGCTGGGGAGTGGTGAGGAGCCACACTTAGATGCGACGACGGTGGGATGGGCGGTGCACCGGGAGGAGGCACGGTGAGGAGAGCGAGGTGGCGGCGTTGTTCTGTCTCAGAGGTTCTGGTCACTGTCTTGTCTGCCGCTATTCTGATCGAACCAACCAAGTCAAAACAGCCAAGGGACAAAATTGTCCTAAAAATTCTTACTTGTGGGCCCAGACCTAGACCTAAAAATTGAGATAAAAAGTCAATGTGTACCATTTTATCTAACAAGAAGAAGGATATGCCACTGAGTCAAAGAAAAGGAAAAGTGTGTTACTTTAGCAATTTCATATCTCTTTCTAGAAGCCGTAATTTCTCTTTCGTCGACGACCAACACCATGTACTCCGCCACTGCCAACGACAACGTGCGTCACGGTTGAGAATCAAAAGTCATCACCTATTTATATCGAACTTTTATATTTGTTTCGCACTTTCTTTTCACCAATTAGCAACAATTTTTCTTTGTTTGCTCCTCCTTTAATTATTTTAGAATACGTCACCTATTTATTCTCATAAGTTTCACTATTGATATGTTTGCCCGGCTTAAGTTCAGAAATTTTGTCTGATATTCATTGCATCTGAATTGAATACAAACAAGTTACGAAAATGATATACTGGAACATTTTACGAGTGCTCCTAATTTTATTTTAAGCTTAGAAGATGTATATTCTTACTAGAGGGAGCAGCTTCTTTCGGCATTAGCACAATTGTTAGTATATGATACTACATCTATAATTAAATATAAGATGTTTTTGCAGTTCAATTGAACTAAAAAATGTCTTATATTTAGTTATAGAGATAGTATTAACAATGTTTTTCAAACTGTGTCTAGCAAATTCACCTACCGGTTGTGTTGATAATATTGAATTATAGGGTTCCTTCTATTTTAACGCAAATATAATTTTGCTAATATATAAATTTATGTGTTTATAGGAATTATGTGAGATGTTGAAAACATAGTTTATGAGATTACAATAATTGAACTAAATTAAAATCTCTCCTAATCCAAGCAAATTAAAAGAGATGGAATCACATTCCTCAAAAATAATTTATGCCACTTTGACATGTATTATAGCGTGTATATATTGTTTTTAGTATATTTATATATTTTGCTGGAAGGTACTAGAGCATAGCTCTATTTGATATCGTGATATTAAGTTTATAGGGGGTATGGTCAAACTTGGTGTATAAAAAGATAATTTTATGGGCAGCACTAGGCGTCGGTTGAACGGTGAAAGCCTCGACCAGTCACCTTTCCAGCCGTCTGATTGTAGCGTGCAAAGCCGTCTGATTACACCAAGCACGATGACAATGCCAAGGTTGAGATCCATACTGAGGACTTCCAAGAACCAGATATAGGCATTTTAGAGTGTCAAAATATATTGTTTAAAGTGCTCAAATTAAAGATCCAACACTAAGGTGCATTGACATCATTCATGCAAATTCAGCGAGCCCAAGAATTTCAAACTTGGAATTCATATGAAGAAACAGCGATCGTTTTACTATAAAAAAGGTCCGGAGCAAAAGATGACGCTCGGTACGACTGCGCACGGTCGTATTGGCGGTCGTACCAGGCCCAGAAAGCTGCAAAGTCACCCAGATCAGACGCGATTCTTGGTGGAGTTCGTCCCCTTTTGTTTCCGCAACTTCCTTGGCCACCAAGTGAGGTATTGAGATTGGATTTGGCTCATCTACAAACCTTGGATCAAATTGGAGGAGCTGTATCAACGGAGGGACACGAGGAGGCCTCCTATATATACACCTCCAACCGTAGCCGCAGGCATATACACAACCTCCATCTCCATTGCTGCTCCAAGATCACATCCATAGAAGAAGGGACAAGACAAGAACAAGGAAATGGAGGCTCTGCCACCACGCCGCAGCGGCCTTTGGGCCTGTGCCATCTCCATTGATGTAATCTCCATCGACACTGCCTTGGCTTCCCCTTCACCGACTTGGTGTCAGCTTGTATCATGCATCTCCCTTCTATGTTTATCCCTTTCATGTCCGAGTAGCTACATTAGTTCTTGAGGATATGGTTGAACCCTTGCATGATTTGAACTTAATGTTTATGAGCGATCCAGTCATCCTCTTTTGAAGTGTTGCGTTGATTTTCTCATGGTGTTGTGAAGGTTGTGAAGGAAATATGCCCTAGAGGCAATAATAAAGTATTATTTATTTCCTTATATCATGATAAAATGTTTATATCCATGCTAGAATTGTATTAACCGGAAACATAATACTTGTGGAAATACATAGACAACTAAACGTCACTAGTATGCCTCTACTTGACTAGCTCGTTGAATCAAAGATGGTTAAGTTTCCTAGCCATAGACATGAGTTGCATTTGATTAACGGGGTCACATCATTAGAGAATGATGTGATTGACTTGACCCATTCCGTTAGCATAGCACTTGATCGTTTAGTTTGTTGCTATTACTTTCTTCATGACTTATACATGTTCCTATGACTATGAGATTATGCAACTCTGGTTTACCGGAGGAACATTTTGTGTGCTACCAAACGTCACAACGTAACTGTGTGATTATAAAGGTGCTCTACAGGTGTCTCCAAAGGTACATGTTGGGTTGGCGTATTTCGAGATTAGGATTTGTCACTCCGATTGTCGGAGAGGTATCTCTAGGCCCACTCGGTAATGCACATCACTTAAGCCTTGCAAGCAATGCAACTAATGAGTTAGTTGCGAGATGATGTATTACGAAACGAGTAAAGAGACTTGCCTAAATCGAGATTGAACTAGGTATGAATACCGACGATCGAATCTCGGGCAGTAACATACCGATGACAAAGGGAACAACGTATGTTTTGTGCGGTCTGACCGATAAAGATCTTCGTAGAATATGTAGGACCAATATGAGCACAGGTTCCGCTTGGTTATTGACCGGAGACGTGTCTCGGTCATGTCTACATTGTTCTCGAACCCGTAGGGTCCGCACGCTTAAACGTTCGATGACAGTTTCATTATGAGTTTATATATTTTGATGTACCGAAGGTTGTTCGGAGTCCCGGATATGATCACGGACATGACGAGGAGTCTCGAAATGGTCGAGACATAAAGATCGATATATTGGACGGCTATATTCGGACACCGGAAGTGTTTCGGGTGATTTCGGAGAAAACCGGAGTGCCGGAAGGGTTACCGGAACCCCCCGGGGAAGTATTGGGCCTTAGTGGGCCTGAGGGGAGAGAGAGGGCAGCAGCCCAGGAGGTGGCGCGCCCCCTCCCATGAGGAGTCCGAATTGGACTAGGGGAGGGGGGCGCGGCCCCTCTTTCCCTCTCCCTCTCCCTCTCTTTCCTTCCCCCTTCTCTCTTCCTAGTTGGACTAGGAAAGGGGAGTCCTACTCCTACTAGGAGGAGGACTCCCCCTCCTTGGCGCGCCCAAGGGCCGGCCGGCCTCCCCCCTTGCTCCTTTATATACAGGGGCAGGGGGGCACCTCTAGACACACAAGTTGATCTTCGTGATCGTTCTCTTAGCCGTGTGCGGTGCCCCCCTCCACCATAATCCTCGATAATATTGTAGCGGTGCTTAGGCGAAGCCCTGCGACGGTAGAACAGCAAGATCGTCACCACGCCGTCGTGCTAACAGAACTCTTCCCCAACACTTTGCTGGATCGGAGTCCGGGGATCGTCATCGAGCTGAATGTGCTAGAACTCGGAGGTGCCAGTTTCGGTGCTTGATCGGTCGGGCCGTGAAGAGTACGACTACATCAACCGCGTTATGCTAACGCTTCCGCTTCCGGTCTACGAGGGTACGTAGACAACACTCTCCCCTCTCGTTGCTATGCATCACCATGATCTGCGTGTGCGTAGGATTTTTTGAAATTACTACGTTCCCCAACAGTGGCATCCGAGCCTAGGTTTTATGTGTGATGTTATAATGCACGAGTAGAACACAAGTGAGTTGTGGGCGATATAAGTCATACTGCTTACCAGCATGTCATACTTTGGTTCGGCGGTATTGTTGGATGAAGCGGCCCGGACCGACATTACGCGTACGCTTACGCGAGACTGGTTCTACCGACGTGCTTTGCACACAGGTGGCTGGCGGGTGTCAGTTTCTCCAACTTTAGTTGAACCGAGTTGGCTACGCCCGGTCCTTGTGAAGGTTAAAACAGCACCAACTTGACAAACTATCGTTGTGGTTTTGAGCGTAGGTAAGATTGGTTCTTGCTTAAGCCCGTAGCAGCCACGTAAAACTTGCAACAACAAAGTAGAGGACGTCTAACTTGTTTTTGCAGGGCATGTTGTGATGTGATATGGTCAAGACATGATGCTAAATTTTATTGTATGAGATGATCATGTTTTGTAACCGAGTTATCGGCAACTGGCAGGAGCCATATGGTTGTCGCTTTATTGTATGCAATGCAATCGCCCTGTAATGCTTTACTTTATCACTAAGCGGTAGCGATAGTCGTAGAAGCATAAGATTGGCGAGACGACAACGATGCTACGATGGAGATCAAGGTGTCGCGCCGGTGACGATGGTGATCATGACGATGCTTCGGAGATGGAGATCACAAGCACAAGATGATGATGGCCATATCATATCACTTATATTGATTGCATGATGTTTATCTTGCTTTGATTTAGCATTATAAGATGATCTCTCACTAAATTTCAAGATAAAAGTGTTCTCCCTGAGTATGCACCATTGCCAAAGTTTGTCGTGCCCAGACACCACGTGATGATCGAGTGTGATAAGCTCTACGTCCATCTAACAACGGGTGCAAGCCAAGTTTTGCACACGCAATACTCAGGTTAAACTGACGAGCCTAGCATATGCAGATATGGCCACGAAACACTGAGACCGAAAGGTCGAGCGTGAATCATATAGTAGATATGATCAACATAGTGGATGTTCACCATTGGAAACTACTCCATTTCACGTGATGATCGGTTATGGTTTAGTTGATTTGGATCACGTGATCACTTAGAAGATTAGAGGGATGTCTTTCTAAGTGGGAGTTCTTAAGTAATATGATTAATTGAACTTAAATTTATCATGAACTTAGTCCTGGTAGTATTAGCATATCTATGTTGTAGATCAATAGCTCGCGTTTAGCTCCCCTGTTTTATTTTTGATATGTTCCTAGAGAAAACTAAGTTGAAAGATGTTAGTAGCAATGATGCGGATTGGATCCGTGATCTGAGGTTTATCCTCATTGCTGCACAGAAGAATTATGTCCTTAATGCACCGCTAGGTGACAGACCTATTGCAGGAGCAGATGCAGACTTATGAACGTTTGGCTAGCTCAATATGATGACTACTTGATAGTTTAGTGCACCATGCTTAACAGCTTAGAATCGGGACTTCAAAGACGTTTTGAACGTCATGGACCATATGAGATGTTCCAGGAGTTGAAGTTAATATTTCAAGTAAAATACCCGAGTTGAGAGATATGAAGTCTCCAACAAGTTCTATAGCTAAAAGATGGAGGAGAATAGCTCAAGCAGTGAGCATGTGCTCAGATTGTCTGGGTACTACAATCGCTTGAATCAAGTAGGAGTTAATCTTCCAGATAAAATAGTGATTGACAGAATTCTCTAGTCACCATCACCAAGTTAGTAGAACTTCGTGATGAACTATAATATGCAAGAGATGACGAAAGTAATTTCCAAGCTCTTCGTGATGCTGAAATCGACGAAGGTAGAAATCAAGAAAAACATCGAGTGTTGATGGTTAACAAGACCACTAGTTTTAAGAAAAGGGCAAAGAGAAAGAAAGGGAACTTCAAGAAGAATGGCAAGCAAGTTGCTACTCAAGTGAAGAAGCCCAAGTCTGGACCTAAGTCTGAGACTAAGTGCTTCCACTGCAAAGGGACTGGTCACTAGAAGTGGAACTACCCCAAGTAATTGGCGGATAAGAAGGATGGCAAAGTAAACATATGTATATTTGATATACATGTTATTGATGTGTACTTTAACTAAGTGTTTAAGCACCCCTCGGTATTTGATACTGGTTCAGTTGCTAAGAGTAGTAACTCGAAACGGGAGTTGCAGAATGAATAGAGACTAGTTAAGGGTGAAGTGACGATGTGTGTTGGAAGTGGTTCCAAGATTGATATGATCATCATCGCACACTCCCTATACTAAGTGTCATTTGGTGTTTGCGTTGAGCATGAATATTATTTGATCATGTTTATTGCAAAACGGTTATTTATTTAAATTAGAGAATAATTGTTGTTTTATTTACATGAATAAAACCTTCTATGGTCATACACCCAATGAAAATGGTTCGTTGGATCTCGATCGTAGTGATACATATATTCATAATATTGAAGCCAAAAGATGCAAAGTTAATAATGATAGTGCAACTTATTTGTGGCACTGCCGTTTAGGTCATATTGGTGTAAAGCGCATGAAGAAACTCCATGCTGATGGGCTTTTGGAATCACTTGATTATGAATCATTTGATGCTTGCGAACCATGCCTCATGGGCAAGATGACTAAGACTCCGTTCTCCGGAACAATGGAGCGAGCAACTGACTTATTGGAAATAATACATACTGATGTATGCAGTCCGATAAGTGTTGAGGCTCGCGGCAGGGATCGTTAGTGTCTGCCCTGCACATATGATTTGAGCAGATATGGGTATATCTACTTGATGAAACAAAAGTCTGAAATATTTGAAAAGTTCATATAATTTCAGAGTGAAGTGAAAAATCATCGTAACAAGAAAATAAAGTTTCTACGATCTGATCGTGGAGGAGAATATTTGAGTTACGAGTTTGGCCTTCAGTTAAAACAATGTGAAATAGTTTCACTACTCACGCCACCTGAACACCACAGTGTAATGGTGTATCCGAGCGTCGTAACCGTACTTTATTAGATATGGTGCGATCTATGATGTCTCTTACCGATTTACCACTATCGTTTTGGGGTTATGCATTAGAGACAGCTGCATTCACATTAAATAGGGCACCATCTAAATCCGTTGAGACAACACAGTATGAACTATGGTTTGGCAAGCAACCAAATTTGTTCGTTTCTTAAAAGTTTGGAGTTGCAATGCTTATGTGAAAAGTTTCATCTTGATAAGCTCAAACCAAAGTCGGGAGAAATGCGTCTTCGTAGGATACCGAAAGTAACTATTGGGTACACCTTCTATCACAGATCCGAAGTAAGATATTCATGCTGAGAATGGAATCCTTCTAGAGAAGGAGTTTCTCTCTGAAAGAAGTGAAGTGGGAGGAAAGTAGAACTGATGAGGTTAACTGTACCTGCTCCCTTATTGAAAGTAGTTCATCACAGAAATATGTTCCTGTGACTACTACACCAATTAGTGAGGAAGCTAATGATGATGATCATGTAACTTCAGGATCAAAGTACTAAGAACCTCGTAGGTAAACCAGAGTGAGATCCACCAGAGTGGTCCGGTAATTCCTGTCTGGAGGTAATGTTACTTGACCATGGACCTACGAACTATGAGGAAGCTGATGATGACCCCAGATTCCCGCGAAATGTTTTGAGGCCATGAAATCTGAGATGAGATCCATGTATGAAACAAAGTATGGACTTTGATTGACTTGCCCATTGATCGCGAGCCGATTGAGATTAAATGGATCTTCAAAGGAGGAAGACTGACGCTGATAAGTAGTGTTACTATCTACAAAGCTAGAATTGTCGCAAAAAGGTTTTCGACAAGTTCAGGTTTGACTACGAATGAGAAGTTTCCTCACTCGTATCTATGCTTAAGTCTGTCCGAATCATGTTAGCAATTGCCGCAATTTTATTGAAATCTGGCAAATGGATAAGACAAAACTGCATTCCTAATGGATTTATAAAGAAGAGTTGTATATGATGGCAACCAAGAAGGTTTTGTCAATCCTAAAAGGTACTAAAATATGCAGCTCCAGCGATCCATCTATGGACTGGTGCAAGCATCTCGGAGTTGGAATATACCGCTTGATAAGTTGATCAAAGCATATAGTTAATACAGACTTGCGGTGAAGCCTGTTTACAAAGAAAGTGAGTGGGAAGCATTTCTGATAAGTATATGTGTATAACATATTGTTGATCGGAAATAATGTAGAATTATTCTGCAAAGCATAAATGAGTGTTTGAAAGGAGTTTTTCAAAGAAAGACCTCGGTGAAGCTGCTTACATATTGAGCATCAAGATCTATAGAGATAGATCAAGACGCTTGATAAGTTTTCAATGAGTACATACCTTGACAAGTTTTTGAAGTAGTTCAAAATGGAACAGTCAAAGAAAGAGTTCTTGCCTGTGTTACAAGGTGTGAAATTGAGTAAGACTCAAAGCCCGACCACGGTAGAAGATAGAGAGAGAATGAAAGTCATTCCCTATGCCTCAGCCATAGGTTCTATAAAGTATGCCATGCTGTGTACCAGACCTATTGTATACCATGCCCTGAGTTTGGCAAGGGAGTACAATAGTGATCTAGGAGTAGATCACTAGACATTGGTCAAAATTATCCTTAGTGGAATAATGATATGGTTCTCGATTATGGAGGTGACAAAAGGTTCGTCATAAAGGGTTACGTCGATGCAAGTTTTGACACTAATCCAGATGACTCTAAGTCTCAATTTGGATACATATTGAAAGTGGGAGCAATTAGCTAGAGTAGCTCCGTGTAGAGCATTGTTGACATAGAAATTTGCAAAATACGTACGGATCTGATTATGGCAGACCCGTTGACTAAACTTCTCTCACAAGCAAATCATGATCACACCTTAGTACTCTTTGGGTGTTAATCACATAGCAATGTGAACTAGATTATTGACTCTAGTAAACCCTTTGGGTGTTGGTCACATGTCGATGTGAACTATGGGTGTTAATCACATGGTGATGTGAACTATTGGTATTAAATCACATGGTGATGTGAACTAGATTATTGACTCTAGTGCAAGTGGGAGACTGAAGGAAATATGCCCTAGAGGCAATGATAAAGTTATTATTTATTTCCTTATATCATGATAAATGTTTATTATTCATGCTAGAATTGTATTAACCGGAAACATAATACATGTGTGAATACATAGACAAACAGAGTGTCACTAGTATGCCTCTACTTGACTAGCTCGTTGATCAAAGATGGTTATGTTTCCTAACCATAGACTTGAGTTGTCATTTGATTAACGGGATCACATCATTAGGAGAATGATGTGATTGACTTGACCCATTCCGTTAGCATAACACTTGATCGTTTAGTTTGTTGCTATTGCTTTCTTCATGACTTATACATGTTCCTATGACTATGAGATTATGCAACTCCCGTTTACCGGAGGAACACTTACCAAACGTCACAACGTAACTGGGTGATTATAAAGGTGCTCTACAGGTGTCTTCGAAGGTACTTGTTGGGTTGGCGTATTTCGAGATTAGGATTTGTCACTCCGATTGTCGGAGAGGTATCTCTGGGCCCTCTCGGTAATGCACATCACCTAAGACTTGCAAGCATTGCAACTAATGAGTTAGTTGCGGGATGATGTATTACGGAACGAGTAAAGAGACTTTCCGATAACGAGATTGAACTAGGTATTGAGATGCCGACGATCGAATCTCGGGCAAGTAACATACCGATGACAAAGGGAACAACGTATGTTGTTATGCGGTCTGACCGATAAAGATCTTCGTAGAATATGTAGGAGCCAATATGAGCATCCAGGTTCCGCTATTGGTTATTGACCGGAGACGTGTCTCGGTCATGTCTACATAGTTCTCGAACCCGTAGGGTCCGCACGCTTAACGCTATGATGACAGTTATATTATGAGTTTATATGTTTTGATGTACCGAAGGAGTTCGGAGTCCCGGATGAGATCGGGGACATGACGAGGAGTCTCGAAATGGTCGAGACATAAAGATCGATATATTGGACGACTATATTCGGACTTCGGAAAGGTTCCGAGTGATTCGGGTGTTTTTCGGAGTACAGGAGAGTTACGGGAATTCGCTGGGGAGTATATGGGCCTTATTGGGCCATACGAGAATAGAGGAGAGAGGCCAAAAGGAAGGAGGCGTGCGCCCCCCCTCTGGTCCGAATTGGACAAGGGGTGCAGCCCACTTTTCCTTGTTCCTCTCCCCCTCTTTCCTTCTCTCCTACTCCTACAAGGGAAGGAGGAGTCCTACTCCCGGTGGGAGTAGGACTCCCCCCTTGGCGGGCCCTCCTCCTAGGCCGGCCACCTCTCCCCTTGCTCCTTTATATACAGGGGCAGGGGGCACCTCTAGACACACAAGTTGATCAAGTTGATCGTCTCTTAGCCGTGTGCGGTGCCCCCCTCCACCATAGTCCAACTCGATAATACTGTAGTGGTGCTTAGGCGAAGCCCTGTGTCGGTAGAACATCAACATCGTCACCACGCCATCGTGCTGACGAAACTCTCCCTCAACACTCGGATGGATTGGAGTTCCAGGGACGTCATCGGGCTCAACATGTGCTGAACTCGGAGGTGTCGTACGTTCGGTACTTGATCGGTCGGATCGTGAAGACGTATGACTACATCAACCGCGTTGTGCTAACGCTTCCGTTTACGGTCTACAAGGGTACGTGGACAACACTCTCCCCTCTCGTTGCTATGCATCACCATGATCTTGCATGTGCGTAGGAAATTTTTGAAATTACTACGTTCCCCAACAGTCCGTCCATATCTTCTTCCAAGAGATCTTTAACCATAGAAATACTAGGTCCTACTTTAATTTGTTCATCAGGTTTAGGTGTTCTAATATAGCTTTTGTTAACCACAGTTGAAACTTTAGCATGGTCCTTTATCCTAACAGGGAAAGGTGGTTTCTCAATATAAGTAGAAGGAACAACTGGATCAACATTATAAAGTATAGTTTCTTCTTTAACTGGTACCGGTTCTTTAATTTCTTCTTTAATAGGTGGGTGATATTTAAACCACTTATCTTTAGGGAGATCAACATGAGTAGCAAATGATTCACAAAAGGAGGCTACTATCTCTGAGTCAAGTCCATGTGTTAGTGCTAAACTTTTGAAAAGCATCGGTATCCATGAAAGATTTAACACAATCATACTTAAGTTTAATACCTGACTCTTTACCTTTGTCGAGTTCCCAATCTTCAGTGTTGCGTTTAATTCTTTCCAAAATATCCCACTGAAATTCAATAGCCTTCTTCATAAAACAATCAGCACAAGAAGTATCAAGCATGGTTTGATCATTACGAGAAAGCCGAGCATAAAAGTTCTAGATAATGATTTCTCTTGAGAGCACATGATTGGGGCATGAATATAACATTAACTTAATCATCCCCCAAGCTAGAGCGAAACTTTCTCCTTCACGAGGCCAAAAATTATATATATAATTCCGATCACAATGAACTAGATCCATAGGATAAAATTTTTGGCGGAACTCCAATTTCAATCGATTCCAATTCCAAGATCCAATATCATCGCATAGCCTATACCATGCCAATGATTTTCCCTTCAAAGATAAAGGGAAAACCTTCTTCATAACTTCATCTCCGGGTAAACCTACAAGCTTGAACAATCCACAAATTTGTTCTACATATATCAAGTGCCTGTCAGGATGTTCGGTTCCATCTCCTGCATAAGGATTAGCTAGCAGTTGTTCTATCATACCCGAAGGAATTTCATATTCAATATTTTCAGTAGGTGCAGTAGATTGAGGGGTAGCTAATTGTGGTTCCGGTCGAGGTGAAGATACCCCGAACAAACCCCTCAAAGGATTGTTTTCCATAGTAACAACTGACAATAAATTTCAGCACACTATATAAATGTTTCCTTACCAAATTACACTTACCAAAGGCGCTTCACTCCCTGGCAACAGCGCCAGAAAATAGCCTTGATGACCCACAAGTATAGGGGATCAATTGTAGCTATTTTCGATAAGTAAGAGTGTCGAACCCAACGAGGAGCAGAAGGAAATGACAAGTGGTTTCCCGTAAGGTAATGTTTGCAAGTGTTGAAATTGCAAGTAGCAGAGTAGTTTGATAGCAAGGTAATTTGTAACGAGCAAGTAACGATAGTAGTAAAAAAAGTGCAGCAAGGTAGCTCAATCCTTTTGAGGCAAAGGACAGGCCAAAACGGTCTCTTATGATAAGCAAAGTGTTCTTGAGGGTACGCGGGATTTTCATCTAGTCACTTTCATCATGTTGGCTTAATTCGTGTTCGGTACTCTGATAATTTGATATGTGGGTGGACCGGTGCTTAGGTGTTGTTCTTACTTGAACAAACCTCCTACTTATGATTAACTCTCCCGCAAGCATCCGCAACTACGAGAAAAGTATTAATAATAAATTCTAACCATAGCATTAAACTTTTGGATCTAATCAGTCCCTTATGGAATAGCGCATAAACTGAGGTTTAAGCTTCTGTCACTCTCGCAACCCACTAGCTAATTGCTACTCCACAATGCATTCCCTTAGGCCCAAATATGGTGAAGTGTCATGTAGTCGACGTTCACATGACACCACTAAGGGAATCACAACATACATACTATCAAAATATCGAACACATATCAAGTTAACATGATTACTTGCAACATGATTTCTCCCGTGACCTCAAGAACAAAAGTAACTACTCACAAACGATAATCATGCTCAACATCAGAGGGGTATTAAATAGCATATTGGATCTGAACATATAATCTTCCACCAAATAAACCATACAGCAATCAACTACAAGATGTAATCAACACTACTAGTCACCCACAAGCACCAATCTATAGTTCCGGTAACAAGATTGAACACAAGAGATGAACTAGGGTTTGAAAGGAGATGGTGTTGTTGAACATGTTGATGGAGATTGCCCTCCCCAAGATGGGAGAGTTGTTGGTGATGATGATGACGATGATTTCCCTCTTCGGGAGGGAAGTTCCCCCGGTGGAATCGCTCTGCCGGAGGGCAAAAGTGCTCCTGCCCAAGTTCTGCCTCGAGACGGTGGCGCTCCATCCCGGAAATCCTCTCCTTATTTTTTCTAGGTAAAAATGACTTATATACCCGAAGATGGGCACCGGAGGTGGGCCTGGGTGAGCACAACCCACCAGGGCGCGCATGGGCTCCCTGGCGCGCCCAGGTGGGTTGTGCCCACCTGGTGGGGCCCCTCTGGTAGTTATTTGCTCCAATATTCCTCAAATATTCCATAAAAATTCTCTATGAAGTTTTAGCTCATTTGGAGTTGTGCAGAATAGGTGGCCTGACATAGCTTTTCCAGGTCCATATTTCCAGCTACCGGAGTTCTCCCTCTTTGTGTATACCTTGCATATTATGAGACAATGGCATTAGAATTACTCCGAAAGCATTATTATGGATAAAAACATTATAAATAACAGTAAGAAAACATGATGCAAAATGGACGTATCAACTCCCCCAAGTTTAGACCTCGCTTGTCCTCAAGCGAAAACCGAAATCGAAAAACATGTCCACCTGCTTTGAGGGAGAGGTGTCGACAAAAACAAAATAAAGACATAGAAGCATCATGTAGATTATTATAACAGCAACAAAAGTAAACATAAGACTTTTATCATAGAACTTTTATCATAGACTTCTCATGAATAAGTGTCAATTCATCACACAATTGAAGTATAAAGCAAAAACTCTATTAGAAACCAACAAACTATGTTCTCAGTCAACTTCGCAACTACAATTCATCATCTTTTCAGGAAGGGTCGTGTATTGGAGCCTTTAGGCAAGTCCACATACTCAACCATCATATAGTCTTCTATGATTGCTAACACTCACCTCGTACACATGAGCAAAATGTTTCAACCGGACACATAGAAAGATAGGGGCTTATAGTTTCGCCTCCCAACATATTCACCTCAAGGGTGATGTCAACATAATAACTCATGCTATCTATATTCAACTCGACATATGTGCCTAGATCTTTCCTCACCACGTGATGCTTGCCAAAGGAGAAAAATAAAAAGGAATAGAAGGAAAACTTTGACTCTTTGCATAAAAGTAAAAGATAGGCCCTTCGCAGAGGGAAGCAGAGGTTGCCATGCGCTTATTTGTTTGTATGCTCGACCCCTTAGTGTGAAAGAAAGTCACGTTGCATTGCCCCTTGTGATAGCGACCTTTATTATGCAGTCTGTCACTTTTATTCTTCACCATCACAAGTTCGTGCAACACTCAATTTTCTCTTACACTAAATGATTGCACACTTTTAGAAGCAATTTTTATTGCCTTTTTGCACCGATGACAACTTAATTGAGGGATCTTGCTCAATCCCTAGGTAGGTATGGTGGACACTTGAAAATAAGATTTGGGTTTAAGGGTTTTTGGATTCACAAGTAGTATCTCTACTTAGTGCGGAATTTTTGTCTAGCAAAGATAGGGGGCAAGCACCACATGTTAAAGGATCTATGACAATATGACTTCTATGTGAATATAAACAAACATAAATCATTAAGTTGTCTTCCTTGTCCAACGTCAACAATTTTAGCATATAATATTTTGATGAGGGGTCGCAATCACAAAAGATTTCTAGGATAGTATATTTATATGTGAATCTTCTCTTCCCTTATTAATTCTTTCATGAGTTGCATCATTGACTAATGCTATGTTTGTCAATCTCTAATAAATTTTTCTAATTATAATTTTCCTTGTGTGGTGTCATCACCTACCATAAGATTAGTATATGATCTTTTCTTCATTTATTTCCTTTCTTTCTTTTAATTCCTTTCTCTTTTTATTTTTATTTGCAATAATAAAGTAAAGAAAGCAAAAACTCAAACTAAACTTCATTATATAACTTGCACACGATTACAAGGATAGATCACTAAGCGAACTCTCAAAGAAGAAAGGATCGAACTAAATTTTTTTAAAAATCTAAAGCAAAAGATTGAACTAAAATAAGTAAAGGCAAAAAGATAGTGGGATGATACGATACCGGGGCACCTCCCCCAAGCTTGGCGGAAGCCAAGGGGAGTGCCCATACCCAATACTCAGTTCTCCTTTGGTGGAAAATAAAAAGGAATAGAAGGAAAACTTTGACTCTATGCATAGAAGTAAATACATAAATGAAAATTAATTTCCTGGCCGCAAAAGTTTCTATTTTTCAGCAAGATCAAATTAACTATCACCATAAGCTATCCTAAGGGTCTTACTTGGCACAAACACCAATTAAAAACACAAAACCACATCTAACCAGAGGCTAGATGAATTATTTATTGCAAAACAGAACCTAAAAAGCAAAAACAAAAATAAAATTGGGTTGCCTCCCAACAAGCGCTATTGTTTTACGCCCCTAGCTAGGCATAAAAACACGAATAGATCTAGGTATTGTCATCTTTGGTATGCAATTCATAAGTAGCTCTCCTAATAGATTCATATGGCAATTTAATTTTCTTTCTTGGAAATTGTTCCATGCCTTTCCTTAACGAAAATTGAAATCTAATGTTTCATTCTTTCATATCAATAATTGCACCAATCGTTCTAAGGAAAGGTCTACCAAGAATAATAGGACATGTAGGATTGCAATCTATATCAAGAACAATGAAATATATGGGAAAATAATTCATATTTGCAACAATAACAACATCATTAATCCTTCCCATAGGTTTCTTAATAGTGGAATCCATAAGATGCAAATTTAAAGAACAATCATCAAATTCACGGAAACCTAACACATCACATAAAGTTTTTTGAATCGTGGAAACACTAGCACCCAAATCACACAAAGCATGGCACTCATAATCTTTAATCTTAATCTTAATAGTAGGTTCCCACTCATCATAAAGTTTTCTAGGGATAGAAACTTCCAATTCAAGTTTTTCTTCAAAAGATTGCATCATAGCATCAACGATATGGTTAGTAAAAGCATTGTTTTGATTATAAGCATCTGGAGAATTCAACATGGATTGCAACAAGGAAATAAAATCTATTAAATAACAATTATCATAATTAAATTCCTTGAAATCCAAAAGAGTGGGTTCATTGCTACCTAAAGTTTTGACATCTCCAATCCCACTTTTATCAATTTTTGCATCAAGATCTAAAAACTCTGATTCATTGGGACGCCTTCTAACTAAAGTTGACTCATCTCCAGTCCTATCTTTATCAAGATTTATATTGGAAAACCAAGATTCAATAGGAGCCACATCAATCACTTTAAGATCTTCATCTTTATTTTCACGGAAACTAGAAGAACGTGTTTTTACAAACCAATCTCGTTTAGCATGCATCTTAGTGGTTGTTTCTTTGCACTCACCAATGGAAATTCTCATAGCTTTGAGAGACTAATTAATATCATGCTTGGGTGGAATAGATCTATGTTTCAAAGAATCAACATCAAGAGAAATTCTATCCACGTTCCTAGCCAAATCATCAATCTTAAGCAATTTTTCCTCAATCAAAGCATTGAAATTCTTTTGAGACTCATAAATTCTTTAACATTATTCTCAAAATCAGAGAGCATCTTATTATAATTTCCATAAGAATTGTTGTAGGAATTACCATAATCATTGGAGGAATTACTAGGAACGACCTAGGATTAAAATTACCTCTATACGCGTTATTACCAAAATTGTTCCTACCAACAAAATTCACATCGACAGATTCATTATTATTTTCAATCGAAGTAGACAAAGGCATATCATTAGGATCAATATAAGCACTCTTGCTGTCAAATAATTTCATAAGTTCATCCATCTTTCCACTCAAAACATTAATCTCTTCAATTGCATGCACTTTTTTACTAGTGGAAGATCTTTCGGTAT
The DNA here is from genome assembly GCF_003073215.2 of Triticum urartu. Taxonomy (NCBI): domain Eukaryota; kingdom Viridiplantae; phylum Streptophyta; class Magnoliopsida; order Poales; family Poaceae; genus Triticum; species Triticum urartu. The sequence goes on from NC_053025.1 coordinate 359,768,619, forward strand.
GCCATTGAGAATAATTAACCATAATATTATCTAGGAGTTTAGTAGCTTATCCTAAAGTAATTTCCATAAAAGTACCTCCCGTGGCCGAATCTAAAAGATTTCTAGAAGCAAAATTCAATCCGGCATAAAAAAATTGTATAATCATCCACAAATTCAAACCATGAGTAGGGCAATTTCGTATCATCAATTTCATCCTCTCCCAAGATTGTGCAACATGTTCATGATCAAGTTGCTTAAAATTCATAATCTTGTTCCTAAGGGAGATGATTTTAGCGGGAGGAAAATACTTGGAAATAAAAGCATCTTTACACTTATTCCACGAATCAATACTATTTTTAGGCAAAGATGAAAACCAAGTTTTAGCACGATCTCGAAGTGAGAAAGGAAACAGCTTCAATTTAACAATATCATTATCCACATCTTTTTTCTTTTGCATATGACACAAATCAACGAAATTGTTTAGATGAGATGTGGCATCTTCACTAGGAAGGCCAGAAAATTGATTTTTCATAACAAGATTCAGCAAAGCGGCATTAATTTCAGAAGATTCCGCACTAGTGGCGGGAGCAATCGGAGTACTAATTGATATGTCTCCATCATATCTACTTTTCCAAACACTTTTGACCTTGTTTTGGACTCTAACTTGCATGATTCGAATGGAACTAACCCGGACTGACGCTGTTTTCAGCAGAATTGCCATGGTGTTATTTTTGTGCAGAAATAGAATGTCAGGACCCCGATCCTAAGTCACACCGATCTAGCATGTAACACTTCATATCACTTTGCGGCCTCACGCACGGTATTCCCACGGGTGCCACCTTACCTGGCCCGGGACCGTTTGCGCCTTTTGGCTCACGTATATGATAATGTCGCTAGCATCCATATGACAGAGAACCCGGGCCGACATGGCTAGTCGTGAACCCAAAGCGGAACCAACCTATGGGGATAGGCATACATGAATCACATCGAGCATGTCGGTCAGCAGCGTGTGAATCCGGGCTGTAGCACTGGGCTAATAGGACTCCGGGAACCCGAGCTGTAGCAGGTTAGACAGGACTCCGGATGTCACCGCGTGACATTTCCCCGAAGGGATAGACACAGGAACGAAGTGAAACACATGCCGGCCAGTCAAGTGTCCTGAGCAGTAGTGCTGGGCTAGCAGAACTCTGGTGAACCGGGCTGTAGCGGACTACTATGGCTCATGGAAGCACTAGACTACATTTCCCCATAAAAGAGGCTGCCAAAGATAAACAACTAGATTGTCGGATCCCACACATACCAAGCATTTCAATCATACACACAATATGTTTGATATGTGTAAATACAACATGGCATCACAGCATAACTCTACGACTCAAGTATTTATTCATTAGGCTCCGAGGAGCGAGAAATTACAAACATGGGTCTCATGACCCAACAATCATAGCATACAAATCAAAGCACATGCGGAAGCTTAACATGTCTGAGTACAGACATCTACAAATGAAAAAGGCAAAGAAGCCTGACTATCTACCAGATCCTGCCGAGGGCACAAGATCGTAGCTGAGGTATCAAGCTAAACGTCGAAGTCCACGCAGAACTACTAGCGAGACTGAAGTCTCTCTGCAAAACATAAATTAAGCAAACGTGAGTACAAATGTACCCAGCAAGACTTACATCAGAACTAACTACATATGCATCGGTATCAATAAAGGGGTAGTGGAGTTTAAGTGCAGCAAGCCAGCTTTGACTCAGTGGCTAACCTGAACTACGACTACAAGCAACTCTTTTGAGGTGGCGCACACGAGTCCACATATTCACCATATCAATACACCACTATGGATCCGCTCCCGTCTCCCTACGAGAAGGCCATCCATAGCACTCACACTTATCTTGCGAGTTTTAGAGTATCCACTTTCACTTGTCTATGAACTGTTATAGGCAACCCAGAAGTCCATTACCGCGGACATGGCTATTCGAATAGATGATGTTAACCCTGTAGGGGTGTACTTCTTCACACACGCTCTCACCACTTATCGTCATTTACACGACATGTACTCGGCAACCTTCAAGCGGAAGCCCAACGAGGGTGTCGGCCACGGCCTACCTAAACACTCAAGTCTCTAGTCCAGGTTTATCGCCTATCAAGGTTCCATCCGCAGGGAGTCCGGCCGAGGTTTCCACATACGACCCCGGACTATGTGTACAGGGTTCCGAGACACCAAACGGGCTCCCGGCATGCCCGGCCATGGTGTATCTACCGCATCATAGCCCACCCCTAGGGTCAGCGCTATGCACGGCCGCCAACACATATCCTATAAACACCAGAAACTAGCTGGAACTCCTGGACAGAGGACAAGGGTGATCAAGAAGCCGAGAGGGTCCATTGGTTTCGGTCCCAATGCGTGGTAGTAACTGTTTCATGGATCACAAACACAGAACTCAGTTCCTGAGGACGGCTTCAATGAGACAACCCACCATGTACTCCTACATGGCCTCTCACCGCTACCTTTACCAAATCGTGTTCAATACACTTAGCTCACACACAGTAGGACATGTTCACAACTTTCCAATTCATCCCCAATGAATCAGACCTGACACAACTCTAAGCAATAGCAGGCATGACAAACAAGCATGAATGAGTAGGCACATCAGGGCTCAAACAACTCCTACTCATGCTAGTGGGTTTCATCTATTTACTGTGGCAATGACAGGTCATGCAGAGGATAAGGGGTTCAACTACCGCAACAAGTAACAGATGAATCGTTGTTGTCCTAATGCAGTAAAAGAGAGTAGGAGCGAGAGAGTGGGATTGTATCGGAATGAACAAGGGGTTTTTGCTTGCCTGGCACTTCCGAAGATGATATAGCTCTTCATCGGTGTCATTGATCACATCGTCGAAACATACGTCTACCGAGGGGGAACAATCACCAGCAAACACAGAAAGAAATACAATCAATGCAATGCACAATATGATGCATGATCATGACATGGTAAAATGAGTGTGTTGGGCTAATGCAACTACAAACAGATGGGTTTGAGCTATTTTGAACCAAAGATTCAAAGTTCAAACTCATTTGTGATCTTAAATAGTGCTTTATCATGTTTTGCACTGAACAGCAAGTTAACTTGTTCAAACATGCATGAAACTAGTACAGATGGAAAGATTGGATTTTTCTGATCATTTTTCATATATAATTTGTTTCATTTGGAGTTACGGTTGAATTACTATGAATTTTGGAAGTTTAGGGGATTTTCTGAAAATAAATAAATCATTTAGATCTATTTAGAATACAGAAAAGCAGTTACTGCGTCAGCCTTGCATCATGCTGAAGTCATCTGGTCAACAGACGCGGTCCAGGTCAAACCTGACCAGTGGGACCCACTGGTCAGTGACAGAGGCACTAATCCCGCGTTGACTCGTGCTTTGACTCGACGCGGGGCCCACTGTCAGTGTCACAGTTAGCCAACTAACTAAATTAGTGTTAGTTTAACTCCTAATCTAGGTTTGACCAGGGGGCGCGGCCCACATGGTCAAATGGGTCAAACCCACCGGCGACATGACGTCAGCGAGGCCCGAGACGGCGGCTCGGCTCGGAAACGCAGCACAGGCGACGAAACGAGCGGGGGTTTGGCTTGGCGTGAAGCTGGCACTCGTCTGCATCCAACGGAGCCATCAGCTCGCGCCGGAGTGGAGCGTAACGACGGCGGCGATGGCAAGCGTGGCGGCCGGAGCTCGGACAAGCTCGGCAACGACGCTGTGGTGCACGGGAGGACTAGCTGATGGTGGTGTTGGGTTTCTGGGAACATGTTGAGCACGTAGCAGTGCTCGGACGCGAAGGTTGCTAGCCTATTCGCCGGCGACGACGAGCGCGGCGGCGGTGAGCTCTCGGGTCCGGTGGCTAGCACGCATATAGCACGCAAATGAACATTGGAGATGGGAGGAAAGATGGCGGGGCTCACAGCGAGTCTTCTGGTGCAGCCATTGAGCTCGGGGAGGCACGGACGGCGACGTATCGACGGGCGGCAATCGTCGGGGCAGAGGACGATGATGAGCTCGATGGTGACGTTCCTGGCCGTCCGGCACCGTGCGACTTGGTGAAGAGGAAGAGGTCGTCGCGGCGGAGTTCTCGGGCACGTCGGAGAGGCGAGGGGGAGGCGGTGGCCGCGGTGGCAGCGAACGACGGTGACGGCTGCGCTCGGTGTACTCGGGAGAGAGAAACAGAGGAGGGGGGAGGAGCACAGGGAGAGTGAGAGGGGTCGGGGGGTTGCGTGGCGTCGCGGAAGACGTCCAGGGCGATGAGGGGACAGCCAGGCAGGCAGCTGCCGGCGTGGCACGCCGTGGCTAGCTTCTCCTCTGCCTTCTGGCGAAAGGAGGAAGTCAACTGGCAGGGGGTGGCTGGGCTGGGCCGGCTTCAACAGCAGGCCGCACAGGTGGGCTGGCCTCTCTGGTGGCTGCTGCTACAGGTAAGAAGCCCAGGTGAGTTTTTTCTGCTCTGTTTTAATTTTTGTTCTGTTTTCTTTTATTTATTTAAACTTGCCACTGTTTAAAATTTAGAACAATCAAAACAGTGCCAAATATCCTCCAAGTATAATTTATGTTGCTCATTGGACATTTCCAAATGCACGTAAATTATCACAGAGCATTTAAAGACATATCCATATATATATTTGAATATGTTTTCAAATTCAAATAGAATATTGTTTTAAATTCAGAGACCAAATAATTTCTTAAAAATGTTCCAAAATTTTGGTTTGGTATATAACCCTTGCCAAAATTCTCAAAACTATTTTTAGGGAATTTTGGATTGGTTCTTGCCCTTATTTTAACTAAAGTTTTGAGGCTTCAACAATCCTTAATTCAAGTTTCAGAAATTTAAATATGATGCCTGAATGAAGATGCAACTATTTACAGGCAATATTCTAGGGCTGTGACATAGAAGTTCTCGGAATGACCTGAAACTTCACGGAGAATATTTTTGGAATTTATAAAAAATACTGGCGAAAGAATCAACACCAGGGGCCCACACCCTGTCCACGAGGGTGGGGGCGCGCCCCTATCTCATGGGCCCCCTGAGGCTCCACCGACCTCAACTCCTACTCTATATATTCACGTTCGGGGAGAAAAAATGGGAGAGAAGGATTCATCGCGTTTTACGATACGAAGCCGCCGCCAAGCCCTAATCTCTCTCGGGAGGGCTGATCTGGAGTTCGTTCGGGGCTCCAAAGAGGGGAAGCTATCGCCATCATCATCATCAACCTTCCTCCATCACCAATTTCATGATGCTCACCGCCGTGCGTGAGTAATTCCATCATAGGCTTGCTAGACGGTGATGGGTTGGATGAGATTTATGGTCTAATCGAGTTAGTTTTGTTAGGATTTGATCCCTAGTATCCATTATGTTCTGAGATTGATGTTGCTATGACTTTGCTATGCTTAATGCTTGTCACTAGGGCCCGAGTGCCATGATTTCAGATCTGAACCTATTATGTTTTCATGAATATATGTGAGTTCTTGATCCTATTTTGCAAGTCAATAGTCACCTACTATGTGTTATGATCCGGTAACCCCGAAGTGACAATAATCGGGACCACTCCCGGTGATGACTATAGTGTGTGGAGTTCATGTATTCACTAAGTATCAATGCTTTGTTCCAGTACTCTATTAAAAGGAGGCCTTAATATCCCTTAGTTTCCAATAGGACCCCGCTGCCACGGGAGGGTAGGACAAAAGATGTCATGCAAGTTCTTTTCCATAAGCACGTATGACTATATTCGGAATACATGCCTACATTACATTGATGAACTGGACCTAGTTCTATGTCACCCTATGTTATAACTGTTGCATGAGGAATCGCATCCACATAATTATCCATCACTGATCCATTGCCTATGAGATTTTCACATATTGATCTTTGCTTAGTTACTTTTTCGTTGCCACTGTTACAATCACTACAAAAACTACCACTGTTACCTTTGCCACCGTTATCGTTACTTCCATATTACTTTGCTACTAAATACTTTGCTACAGATATTAAGTCTTTCAGGTGCGGTTGAATTGACAACTCAACTATTAATACTTGATAATATTCTTTGGCTCCCCTTGTGTCGAATCAATAAATTTGGGTTGAATACTCTACCCTTTTAAACTGTAGCGACCCCCTATACTTGTGGGTTATCACTAATAAAATCATTATTATTGGTGTTGGAAAAGTCACACAATTTGGTGTTCTCTTGAGCCATCATGACAAGGCAAGCAATCCAACACATGATCACACAAAAAGCAAACGAAGAAGACGAATGGAGGAGGGTTGAAGAAAAGGCAAATCTTTTCGAAAATCATTTTAGAAGTGGGGGAGAGGAAAACGAGAGGCGAATGGCGAATAATGTAATGCAAGAGATGAGAGTTTATGATGGGTACTTGGTATGTCTTGACTTGGCGTAGATCTCCCCAGCAACAGCGCCAAAAATTCTTCCTGTTACTTCTTGAGCTTGCATTGGTTTTTCCCTTGAAGAGGAAAGGGTGATGCAGCAAAGTTGAGATAAGTATTTCCCTTAGTTTGAGAACCAAGGTATCAATCCAGTAGGAGACCACGCACAAATCACCGAATACCTGCACAAATAATCAAACAACTTGCACCCAACGCGATAAAGGGGTTGTCAGTCCCTTCACGGTTAATTGCAAAGGTGAGATCTGATAGAGATAGATAAACGATAAAGTAAATATTTTTGGTATTTTTGGTTTATAGATCGGAAAGTAAAAGATTGCAAAAATAGTAGATCAAAAACTAATATGATGGAGAATAGAAACTTATATGATGGAAAATAGACCCGGTGGCCATAGGTTTCACTAGAGGCTTTTCTCATGATAGCAAATAATACGGTGGGTGAACAAATTACTCCCGAGCAATTGATAGAAAAACGCAAAGTTATGACGATATCTAAGGCAATGATCATGAATATAGGCATCACATCCATGTCAAGTAGACCTAAGTGATCCTGCTGTTGGGGAACGTTGCAGAAAACAAAAAATTTCCTACTCGTTTCACCAAGATCATCTAGGAGTTCATCTAGCAACGAGTCATCTAATGCATCTACATACCTTTGTAGATTGCGCACGGAAGCGTTTTCAAAGACGGATGGATGATTAGTCGTACTCGACGTGATCAAATCACCGATGACCAGCGCCAACGGACGGCACCTCCGCGTTCAACACACGTACGGGACGGGAGACGTCTCCTCCTTCTTGATCCCAGCAAGGGAAGGAGAGTTGATGAGATCCAGCAGCACGACGGCGTGTGGTGGTATGCAGGGCGTCACAGAAGCAGGGCTTCGCCTAGACTACGAGAGAGAGACGTAACGGGGAGAGAGGGAGGCGCCAGGGCTGTGTGAATCCCTCCTCTCCCCCACTATATATAGGAGGTGCCAGGGGGGGGTGCGCAGCCTAGGAGATCCGCCGGCCAGGGGAGGGTTTCGCCCCCCCCCAAGGCCCCTCGGGGTGCCTTCCACCACTTGGACTCCTCCTTGGTGGAAACCCTAGGCGCATGGGCCTAGTAGGGCTGGTGCCCTTGGCCCATGTAGGCCAAGGCGCACCCCCTACAGCCCATGTGGCCCCCCGGGACAGGTGGCCCCACCCGGTGGGCCCCCGGGACCCCTCCGGTGGTCCCGGTACAATACCGATAACCCCGAAACTTGTCCCGTGCCCGAAACAGCACTTCCTATATATAATTCTTTACCTCCGGACCATTCCGGAACTCCTCGTGAAGTCCGGGATCTCATCCGGGACCCCGAACAACATTCGGGTTACTGCATATACATATCTTCACAACCCTAGCGTCACCGAACCTTAAGTGCGTAGACCCTACGGGTTCGGGAGACAAGCAGACATGACCGAGACGACTCTCAGGTCAATAACCAACAACGGGATCTGGATACCCATGTTGGCTCCCACATGCTCCACGACGATCTCATCGGATGAACCACGATGTCGAGGATTCAATCAACCCCGTATGCAATTCCCTTTGTCAATCGATATGTTACTTGCCCGAGATTCGATCGTCGGTATCCCAATACCTCGTTCAATCTCGTTACCGGCAAGTCACTTTACTCGTACCGTAATGCATGATCCCGTGACCAGACACTTGGTCACTTTGAGCTCATTATGATGATGCATTACCGAGTGGGCCCAGCGATACCTCTCCGTCATACGGAGTGACAAATCCCAGTCTCGATCCATGTCAACCCAACAGACACTTTCGGAGATACCCGTAGTCTACCTTTATAGTCACCCAGTTACGTTGTGACGTTTGGTATACCCAAAGCACTCCTACGGTATCCGGGAGTTACACGATCTCATGGTCTAAGGAAAAGATACTTTGACATTGGAAAACTCTAGCAAACGAACTATACGATCTTGTGCTATGTTTAGGTTTGGGTCTTGTCCATCACATCATTCTCCTAATGATGTGATCTCGTTATCAATGACATCCAATGTCCATAGTCAGGAAACCATGACTATCTGTTGATCAACGAGCTAGTCAACTAGAGGCTTCACTAGGGACATGTTGGTGTCTGTTATTCACACATGTATTACGATTTCCGGATAACACAATTATAGCATGAATAAAGACAATTATCATGAACAAGGAAATATAATAATAATGCTTTTATTATTGCCTCTAGGGCATATTTCCAACAGTCTCCCACTTGCACTAGAGTCAATAATCTAGTTACATTGTGATGAATCGAACACCCATGGAATTCTGGTGTTGATCATGTTTTGCTCTAGGGAGAGGTTTAGTCAACGGATCTGCTACATTCAGGTCCGTATGTACTTTACAAATCTCTATGTCTCCATCTTGAACATTTTCACGAATGGAGTTGAAGCGACGCTTGATGTGCCTTGTCTTCTTGTGAAACCTGGGCTCCTTGGCAAGAGCAATAGCTCCAGTGTTGTCACAGAAGAGCTTGATCGGCCCCGACGCATTGGGTATGACTCCTAGGTCGGTGATGAACTCCTTCACCCATATTGCTTCATGTGCTGCCTCCGAGGCTGCCATGTACTCCGCCACATTGTAGATCCCGCCACGACGCTTTGCTTGCAATTGCACAGCTTAACTGCCCCACATCAAAATATACACGTATCCGTTTGTGACTTAGAGTCATCCAGATCTGTGTCGAAGCTAGCGTCGACGTAACCCTTTACGACGAGCTCTTCGTCACCTCCATAAACGAGAACATTTCCTTAGTCCTTTTCAGGTACTTCAGATATTCTTGACCGCTGTCCAGTGTTCCTGCCGGGAATACTTTGGTACCTTCCTACAAACTTACGGCAAGGTTTACATCAGTCTGGGTACACAGCATGGCATACATAATAGAACCTATGGCTGAGGCATAGGGGATTGACACTCATCTCTTCTATCTTCTTCTGCCGTGGTCGGACATTGATGAGCTCAATTTCATACCTTGTACACAGGCAAGAACCCCTTCTTAGATTGATCCATATTGAACTTCTTCAATATCTTATCAAGGTATGTGCTTTGTGAAAGACCTATGAGGCGTCTCGATCTATCTCTATAGATCTTGATGCCTAATATATAAGCAGCTTCTCCAAGGTCCTTCATTGAAAAACTTTTATTCAAGTAGGCCTTGATGCTGTCCAAGAGTTCTATATCATTTCCCATCAAAAGTATGTCATCTACATATAATATGAGAAATGCTACAGAGCTCCCACTCACTTTCTTGTAAACGCAGGCTTCTCCATAAGTCTGCGTAAACCCAAACGCTTTGATCATCTCATCAAAGCGAATGTTCCACTCCGAGATGCTTGCACAGCCCATAAATCGAGCGTTGGAGCTTGCACACTTGTCAGCATTCTTAGGATCGACGAAAAACCTTCCGGCTGCATCATATACAATTCTTTCCTTAGGAACCATTAAGAATGCGTTTTGACGTCCATTTGCCATATTCATAATCATAGAATGCGGCAATCGCTTAACATGATTCGGACGGACTTCAGCTTCGCTACCGGTGAGAAAGTCCTCATCGTAGTCAACCCCTTGAACTTGTCGATAAACCCTTAGCGACAAGTCCGCTTTTAGATGGTCACATTACCATCGCGTCTGTCTTCTTCTTAAAGATCCATTATTTTCTATGGCTCGCCGTTCAACGGGCAAGTCAGTCAAAGTCCATACTTCGTTTCATACATTGGATCCTATCTCGGATTTCATGGCTTCTAGCCATTTTCGGATCCGGGGCCGCCATCGCTTCTTCATAGTTCGAAGGTTCACTGTCTTGTTCTACAACATGATTTCCAAGACAGGGTTGCCGTACCACTCTGTGCGGAACGTGTCCTTGTGGACCTTCGATTTCAGTAGGAGCTTGATCAGAAGTATCTGAATCATTATCATTAACTTCCTCCTCTAGTCAGTGCAAGGCACCTCAGGAACATTTTCTGAGTTGCGCCATTTACCGTTCAAGAGGTAATACTTCATCAGCTCTACTTCCTCCCACTTACTTCTTTCGAGGAGAAACTCTTTCTCTAGAAAGGACCCATTCTTTGCAACAAAGATCTTGCCTTCGGATCTGAGGTAGAAGGTATACCCAATAGTTTCTTTTGGGTATTCCTATGAAGACGCATTTTTCCGACTTGGGTTCGAGCTTCTCAGGGTGAAGTTTCTTGACATAAAAGCATCGCATCCCCAAACTTTTAGAACGACAGCTTAGGTTTTCTTTCCAACCATAATTCATACGTGTCGTTCTCAAACGGATTTCGATGGAGCCTATTTAAAGTGAATTGCGGCAGTCTCTTAAAGCATAGCCCCAAAAAAGATAGCGGTAAATCGGTAGAGACATCATAGATCGCACCATATCTAATAGAGTGCGATTACGACGTTCGGACACACCGTTACGCTGAGGTGTTTTCAGGCGCGTGGTTGCTAAACTATTCCACATTTTCTAAGTGTGTGCCAAACTCGTGAACTCAAGTATTCTCCTCCACGATCTGATCGTAGAAACTTGATTTCCTGTTCACGTTTTGATTTTCAACCTTCACTCTGAATTCCTTGAACTTTTCAAAGGGTTTTCAGACTTGTTTCATTAAGTAGATATACCCATACCTCTTATACTCTCATCTACAGTGAGGGTGAAAACCATTAAACGGATAGCCAAGCCAGCCGCGAGCCTCAACACTCATTGGGACCCGCACACATCAGTATGTATGATTTCCAATAAGTCGGTTGCTCGCTCCATTGTTCCTGGAGAACTGAGTCTTGTCATTTTACCCATAAGGCATGGTTTCGCACGTGTCAATGATTCATAATCAAGGAGGACTCTAAAAGTCATCTGCATGGAGCTTCTTCATGCGTTTGACACCTATGTGACCAAGGGGCAGTGCCACAAGTATGTGGACTATCATTATCAACCTTACTTCTTTTGGTACTCACATTATGAAATGTGTAGCATCACGTTCGAGATTCATAAAGAATAAACCATTCACCATAGGAGCCATGACCATAAACATATCTCTCATAAAATGAACACCATTATTCTCAGATTTAAAAGAGTAGCCATCTCGAATTAAACGAGATCCCGATACAATGTTCATGCTCAAAGCTGGCACCTAAATAACAATTATTAAGTTTAAAACTAATCCCGAAGGGAGATGCAGAGGAGCGTGCCGACGGCGATCACATTGACCTTGGAACCATTCCCGACGCGCATCGTCACCTCGTCCTTTTGCCAGTTCCGTCTTATTCCGCAGCCCCTGCTGTGAGTTACAAATGTGAGCAACTGCACCGGTATTCAAATACCCAGGAGCTACTACGGGCACTAGTAAGGTACACATCAATCACATGTATATCACATATACCTTTGGTTTTGCCAGCTTCTTATCGCTAAGTACTTAGGGAGTTCCGTTCCAGTGGACCGCTTCCCTTGCAATAAAAGCACTCAGTCTCGGGCTTGGGTCCATTCTTTGGCTTCTTCCCGGCAGCTTGCTTGCCGGGCGCGGCAACCTCCTTGCCGTTCCTTCTTGAAGTTCTTTTTACCCTTGCTTTCTTGAAACTTAGTGGTTTTATTGACATTCAACACTTGATGTTCCTTCTTGACTTCTACCCGCTGATTTCAGCATTTGAGAACAACTCAGGAATGGTCTTTTGCATCCCCTGCATGTTTGAAGTTCATCACGAAGCTCTTGTAGCTTGGTGGAAGCGACTGGGAGGATTCTGTCAATGACCGCATCATCCGGGAGATTAACTCCCAGCTGAGTACAAGCGGTTGCAACCAGACATAGTGAGTATGTGCTCACTGACAGAAACTATTTTCCTCCAATCTTACAGCTGAAGAACTTATCGGACTTTCATATCTTCTCGATCCGGGCATGAGCTTGAAAACCATTTCAGGCTTTTCGAAACATCTCGTATGGCTTCCATGTCTCTTCAAAAACGTTTTTGGAGCCCCCGGCTCTAAGCTGTAAAGCATGGCACACTGAAACGAGGAGTAGTCGTCAACACGTGTCTGCCAAGCGTTCATAACGTCTGGTTCTGGGGACGGGGGATCACCTAGCGGTGCTTGTAGGACATAATCTTTCTTGGCAGCTATGAGGATGATCCTCAGGTTCTGGACCCAGTCCGTATAGTTGCTGCCATCGTCTTTCAGCTTGGTTTTCTCTAGGAATGCGTTGAAGTTGAGGACTACGTTGGCCATTTGATCTACAAGACATATTGCAAAGATTTTAGACTAAGTTCATGATAATTAAGTTCATCTAATCAAATTATTAATGAACTCCCACTTAGATTAGACATCCCTCTAGTCATCTAAGTATTACATGATCCGAGTTAACTAGACCGTGTCCGATCATCACGTGAGACGGACTAGTCAACGTCGGTGAACATCTTCATGTTGATCGTATCTTCTATACGACTCATGCTCGACCTTTCGGTCTCCTGTGTTCCGAGGCCATGTCTGTACATGCTAGGCTCGTCAAGTCAACCTAAGTGTTTGCATGTGTAAATCTGTCTTACACCCGTTGTATGTGAACGTCTGAATAAAACACCCGATCATCACGTGATGTTTTGAAACAGCGAACTGTCGCAACGGTGCACAGTTAGGGGGAACACTTCTTGAAATTATTATGAGGGATCATCTTATTTACTACCGTCGTTCTAAGTAAACAAGATGCAAGACATGATAAACATCTCATGCAATCAAATAATAAACGTGACATGATATGGCCAATATCACATAGCTCCTTTGATCTCCATCTTGGGGCTCCATGATCATCTTGTCACCGGCTTGACACCATGATCTCCATCATCATGATCTCCATCATCGTGTCTCCATGAAGTTGCTCGCCAACTATTACTTCTACTACTATGGCTAACGCGTTTAGCAATAAAGTAAAGTAATTTACATGGCGATTCTCGATGACACGCAGGTCATATAAAAGAATAAAGACAACTCCTATGGCTCCTACCGGTTGTCATACTCATCGACATGCAAGTCGTGATTCCTATTACAATAGCATGAACATCTCATACATCACATATAGATCATTCATCATTCATCACAACTTTGGCCATATCATATCACAACCCACTTGCTGCAAAAACAAGTTAGACGTCCTCTAATTGTTGTTGCAAGTTTTACGTGGCTGAATTAGGGTTCTAGCAAGAACGTCTTCTTACCTACGTTAAAGCCACAACGTGATTTGTCAACTTCTATTTACCCTTCATAAGGACCCTGTTCATCGAATCCGCTCCAACTAAAGTGGGAGAGACAGACACCCGCCAGCCACCTTATGCAACTAGTGCATGTTAGTCAGTGGAACCGGTCTCACGTAAGCGTACGTGTAAGGTTGGTCCGGGCCGCTTCATCCCACAATACCGCTGAAGCAAGAAAAGACTAGTAACGGCAAGAAAGTTGACAAATCTACGCCCACAACTCATTGTGTTCTACTCGCGCAAGAAGAACTACGCATAGACCTAGCTCTGATACCACTGTTGGGGAACGTTGCAGAAAACAAAAATTTTCCTACTCGTTTCACCAAGATCATCTAGGAGTTCATCTAGCAACGAGTCATCTAATGCATCTACATACCTTTGTAGATTGCGCACGGAAGCGTTCAAAAGAACGGTGATGATGTAGTCGTACTCGACGTGATCCAAATCACCGATGACCAGCGCCAAACGGACGGCACCTCCGCGTTCAACACACGTACGGGACGGGAGACGTCTCCTCCTTCTTGATCCAGCAAGGGGGAAGGAGAGGTTGATGAAGATCCAGCAGCACGACGGCGTGGTGGTGGATGCAGGGCGTCACAGAAGCAGGGCTTCGCCAAGACTACGAGGGAGAGACGCAACGGGGAGAGAGGGAGGCGCCAGGGGCTGGTGTGAAATCCCTCCTCTCCCCCCCACTATATATAGGGGTTCCAGGGGGGTTGGTGCGCAGCCTAGGAGATCTGATCTCCTAGGTGCGGCGGCCAGGGGAGGGTTTCCCTCCCCCCCAAGGCACCTCGGGGTGCCTTCCACCACTTGGACTCCTCCTTGGTGGAAACCCTAGGCGCATGGGCCTAGTAGGGCTGGTGCCCTTGGCCCATGTAGGCCAAGGCGCACCCCCTACAGCCCATGTGGCCCCCCGGAACAGGTGTCCCCACCCGGTGGGCCCACGGGACCCCTCCGGTGGTCCCGGTACAATACCGATAACCCCGAAACTTGTCCCGTTGCCCGAAACAGCACTTCCTATATATAATTCTTTACCTCCGGACCATTCCGGAACTCCTCGTGACGTCCGGGATCTCATCCGGGACCCCGGACAACATTCGGGTTACTGCATATACATATCTTCACAACCCTAGCGTCATCGAACCTTAAGTGTGTAGACCCTACGGGTTCGGGAGACAAGCAGACATGACCGAGACGACTCTCAGGTCAATAACCAACAGTGGGATCTGGATACCCATGTTGGCTCCCACATGCTCCACGACGATCTCATCGGATGAACCACGATGTCGAGGATTCAATCAACCCCGTATGCAATTCCCTTTGTCAATCGATATGTTACTTGCCCGAGATTCGATCGTCGGTATCCCAATACCTCGTTCAATCTCGTTACCGGCAAGTCACTTTACTCGTACCGTAATGCATGATCCCGTGACCAGACACTTGGTCACTTTGAGCTCATTATGATGATGCATTACCGAGTGGGCCCAGCGATACCTCTCCGTCATACGGAGTGACAAATCCCAGTCTCGATCCATGTCAACCCAACAGACACTTTCGAAGATACCCGTAGTCTACCTTTATAGTCACCCAGTTACGTTGTGACGTTTGGTATACCCAAAGCACTCCTACGGTATCTGGGAGTTACACGATCTCATGGTCTAAGGAAAAGATACTTTGACATTGGAAAACTCTAGCAAATGAACTATACGATCTTGTGCTATGTTTAGGTTTGGGTCTTGTCCATCACATCATTCTCCTAATGATGTGATCTCATTATCAATGACATCCAATGTCCATAGTCAGGAAACCATGACTATCTATTGATCAACGAGCTAGTCAACTAGAGGCTCACTAGGAACATGTTGGTGTCTGTTATTCACACATGTATTATGATTTCCGGATAACACAATTATAGCATGAATAAAGACAATTATCATGAACAAGGAAATATAATAATAATGCTTTTATTATTGCCTCTAGGGCATAGTTCCAACACCTGCATCTACTACTATTACTCCACACATTGACCGCTATCCAGCATGCATCTAGAGTATTAAGTTCATAAAGAACTGAGTAATGCATTAAGTATGATGACATGATGTATAGGAATTAACTCAAGCAATATGATGAAAACCCCATCTTTTTATCCTCGATGGCAACAATACAACACATGCCTTGCTGCCCCTACTGTCACTGGGAAAGGACACCGCAAGATTGAACCCAAAGCTAAGCACTTCTCCCATTGCAAGAAAAACCAATCTATTTGGACAAACCAAACCAATAGTTCGAAGAGAATTACAAAGATATCAACTCATGCATAAAAGAATTCAGAGGAGATTCAAATAATATTAATAGATAAGTTGATCATGAATCCACAATTCATCGGATCTCGGCAAACACACTGCGAAAAAGTATTACATTGGATAGATCTCCAAGAACATCGAGGAGAACATGGTATTGAGAATCAAAGAGAGAGAAGAAGCCATCTAGCTACTAGCTATGGACCCGTAGGTGTGTGGTAAACTACTCACGCTTCATCGTAAGAGCAATAGAGTTGATGTAGAAGCCCTCCCTGATCGAATCCCCCTCTGGCAGGGTGTCGGAAAAGGTCCCTAGATGGGATCTCATGGGTACAGAAGGTTGCGACGGTGGAAAAGTGTTTTCATGGATGCCTCTGTTGGTTTGGGGGTATATGGGAATATATAGGCGAAAGAATAAAGTCAGGAGGTGCACGAGGGGGCCACAAGGGTGGGGGCGCGCCCTACCCCCTGGGCGCGCCCTCCGTCCTTGTGGCCGCCTCGTGGCTCCTCCGACTTCATCTCCAAGTCTCTTGGTTGTCTTCTAGTCCAAGAAAAATCATCACGAAGGTTTTATTCTATTTGGACTCCGTTTGGTATTCCTTTTCTGTGAAACTCAAAAATAGGGGAAAACTAGAACTAGCACTGGGCTCTAGGTTAATAGGTTAGTCCCAAAAATAATAAAATAGCATATTAATGCATATGAAACATCCAAAACAGATAATATAATAGCATGGAACAATAAAAAATTATAGATACGTTGGATACGTATCATGGAGCCCTCTGTGGACTCGCGCAACCGTTACCCTTCGTGGGTTGAAGTCTCCATCAACGTGGATGTACGATAGCACCACCTATTAGAACCATGCCAAAAATCTCCGTGTCTTCATTGTGTTTGCACACTCCAATCACATCCCTTTACTTTCTTGCAATTAGCATGCTTTACTCTTTCCGCTGCTCATACTCTTGCCATGCTTTCTTGAAATGTATTGTGAATGCTTAAAATTGTGCTAAAACTCCACCTCAACTTGAAGAACCTAAAAACTGTTATTTTTGCTTCTTGAGGGTCTAAGCACCCCCCTCTAGACACCTCTTCTCGATCCTTTCAATTGGTATCAGAGCTTTGGTCTCCATTGCTTTGGTTTAATCAACATTGGAGGAAGATGGATGAGTCTACGATTGGGAGTATTAGACGTAGAGTGCCTATGCTTGATGGAGAGTTCTATAGTGCTTGGAAAAATGATATGCTTGATATTTTCAATGACTATCATTTGAACAAGTATATTACTAGCCCTTGTGCGCCTCATATTGATCCCTTGCATCCTACCCCCGATGAGTATCTTGACATGACCCGCAATCTTAGAGCTATTGATCTTATCATAAGAGGGTTGCCTAGAAATTTACTTGTATGCATGCCTACATTTGAATGTGTTTATACCATATGGATATATCTTGAGGAGCGCTTTCCAAACTATTCCTTGAAAAATCTAGATGAGATCCTTCAAAAGTCCATAGCTTTTCATAAAATGAATACTAGTGATCCCAAATTTGGTGATTGTCTATTTGAGCTTCGTGACCTTATGCGTGCCAAAGGAGAAGTTGGAGTCATCAGTAGCATCATTTCTCAAGTCATTAGAATTCATAAAGATGCACATTATCATGGTCATAAATCTAATGAATCACTCTCTCTAGGTGATGATCAATCGCAAGACAATGTTGAACATGGATATTATTATAAGGATGGTGATAGTGACTTCGATCTTGACGAGTCAATGGGACACTTTGGTCTTATGGCTAACCTTCGTGGTTACATGACCGGAGGAAAGGAATGGGTTCTTGATAGTGGATGTACTGATCATATGATCGGAGATAAGGACATGTTTCATGAGCTTGCTGAAACCGACGGTCCCCGAAAGTATGTCACGTTTGGTGATAACTCAAAGGGTAAGGTGGTTGGCCTTGGTATGGTGGCCATCTCACATGACAACTCTATCCAAAATTTTATGCTCGTTGAATCTCTTGGCTATAATTTACTTTCCGTATCTAGACTAGCCGACTTCGGTTTCAATGTCCTATTCACTGAAATAGATTGCCAAGTGTTTCGAAGAGATAATCATAATATGGTCTTTACGGTACATGTAGAGGTGATCTATACATTGTTGACTTCACTAAAAGAGCTAAACCTAGAACTTGCTTAATTGCTAAATCTTCTAAAGGTTGGTTGTGGCATAGAAGGTTAGGTCATGTGGGCATGCGAAATCTTGATAAGCTCATTAAAGGTGAGCATATCCTTGGTGTTAAAGATGTTATATTTGACAAGGATAGACTTTGCAGCGCCTGTCAAGCAGGAAAACAAGTTGGAAGAAGTCATCCCGTGAAGAACATCATGACCACGAGAAGACCACTTGAGCTACTTCATATGGATCTTTTTGGTCCCAACGCCTACAAGAGTCTCGGTGGTAACTCGTTTGGATTGGTTATTGTTGATGATTTTTCAAGATTTGTGTGGGTGTTCTTTCTTGATGATAAATCGCATGTCCAAAAGATCTTCAAGAACTTCGCTAGGAAGGCCCTAAATCAATTTGAAGTGAAGATCAAGAAGGTTCGGAGCGACAACAGAATGGAGTTCAAGAACGCCAATGTGGATACCTTTCTTGACGAAGAAGGGATTTCACATGAGTTCTCGGCTACATACACACCTCAACAAAATGGAGTTGTTGAGAGGAAGAACCAGACACTTATTGAGATGGCAAGAATGATTTTGATGAATACAAGACTCCAAAACACTTTTGGGCGGAAGCGGTTGAGATAGCTTGTCATGCAACAAATCAACTATATCTTCCCAAGCTTCTCGGCAAGATGGCATACGAGCTTCTCACCGGTAACAAACCCCAAGTTGGATACTTTCGAGTATTTGGCTCAAAGTGCTACATTCTTGACAAGCATCATCGTTCAAAATTTGACCCTAAATCTCATGAAGGTTTCCTACTCGGTTATGGCTCAAACTCTCACACTTACCGTGTCTACAACAATTTCACCCGAAAGGTTTCATCGTTCAAAATTTGACCCTAAATCTCATGAAGGTTTCCTACTCGGTTATGGCTCAAACTCTCACACTTACCGTGTCTACAACAATTTCACCCGAAAGGTTGAAGAGACGGTAGATGTGAAGTTTGAAGAATCTAACGGCTCACAAGTAGAGCAATTGCCAATTGGTGTAGGAGACAAAGACCCTTCAGAAGCAATTCAAGACTTGCCTATTGGAAAGATTCATCCAGCGGAGGTGAAGGAGAGTACCTTGTCCGTTCAAGTGGAAGTCTCAACTTCAAGGCAAGGTGAACCACGGGTTGACTTGGAGGCATCCACAAGTGGAACACGTCAAGATGAAGGAAACGAGGAAGTACAATAAGATGAACCTCATCGACCTCCTTTAGAAGAGGGTGTTCCACCCCGACCCAAACAAAAGCTCTCATGAGTTAGAGCAAGAGTCTCAAGAGACCATCCCGTCAAACAAATCTTTGATGATATTCAAACCGGGAGAATTACTCGCTCTAAAACTCGTTTGGCTAACTTTTGTGAACATTACTCATTCATTTCTAGTATTGAACCTATGGAGGTTGAAGAAGCTCTTGATGATCCATATTGGGTGAATGCCATGCATGAAGAGCTACACAATTTCGAGAGGAATCAAGTGTGGACATTGGTAGAAAAGTCAGATGAGAACCACAATGTCATTGGAACCAAGTGGGTGCTTCGGAATAAGCAAGATGAGAATGGACAAGTTGTACGCAACAAGGTTCGTCTCGTCGCCCAAAGCTACACTCAAGTCGAAGGTATGGACTATGGTGAGACATATGCCCCCGTTGCTAGACTTGAGTCCATACGCATCTTACTTGCTTATGCCAATCACCATGATATCACTTTATACCAAATGGACATTAAAAGTGCTTTTCTAAATGGTGAAATTGAGGAGGAAGTCTATGTTAAACAACCTCCCGGCTTTGTTAATCCCAAGAAACCTGGTCATGTTTACAAACTTCACAAAGCTCTTTGTGGTCTTAAACAAGCTCCTAGAGCATGGTATAAATGCTTGACCAAGTTCCTTATTGAAAAAGGCTTTGAAATTGGTAAAATTGATTCTACTCTTTTTACTAAAAGGGTTAATGGAGAAATATTTGTGTGCCAAATTTATGTTGATGATATCATATTTGGTTCAACTAACCCTCATTTTAGTGAGAAGTTTGGAAAGCTAATGTCGGAGAAGTTTGAGATGTCTATGATGAGTGAACTCAAATTCTTTCTCGGTTTGCAAATCAAGCAAACTAAGGAAGGTACCTTTGTCTCTCAAACAAAGTACACCAAGGACTTATTCAAGAAGTTCAATATGCAAGAATGCAAAGGTATGACTACACCCATGCCTACTAGTGGACATCTTGATTTGAGCAAAGATGGTGAACCGGTTGATCAAAAGGTTTATCGCTCTATGATTGGTTCATTGTTATATCTATGTGCCTCTCGTCCCGATATTATGCTAAGTGTGTGCATGTGTGCACGATATCAAGATGCTCCTAAAGAGTGTCATCTTAAGGCTGTGAAAAGGATAGTGAGATACCTAATCCATACACCAAATTTTGGCATTTGGTACCCTAAGAGGTCCTCTTTTGATCTTGTTGGCTACTCCAATTCGGACTATGCCAGAGACAAGGTTGATAGAAAATCCACTTCGGGTACTTGTCAATTCCTTGGTAGATCTCTTGTGTCTTGGTCCTCCAAGAAACAAAACTCGGTGTCCTTATCCACCGCCGAAGCGGAATACATTGCCGCCGGATCATGTTGTGCTCAATTACTTTGGATGACCCAAACTCTTAAGGATTATGGGATATATGTGAAACATGTTTCATTGCTATGTGATAATGAAAGTGCTATTAAGATTGCTCACAATCTCGTGCAACATTCTCGAAGTAAGCATATTGAAGCTCGACATCATTTCATTCAAAATCATGTTGCTAAAGGAGATATCAATCTTAACCATGTTCATACCGATAAGCAATTGGCGGATACATTCACCAAACCGCTTGATGAGAAAGTATTTTGCCGTTTGAGAGGTGAATTGAACATCATTGATGCCTTAAACTTGTAGTAGAAACTCCATTTGGATACATGCAAGGCATGAGCCTTTTTGACTAATCCTTGATATCTCTCTTATGATGATGATCATATGTCTTGGATCTATACATGTACCCTTGCATATTATCTAATCCTTGTAGATACTTGGATGAGCCCAAATCTATGAGATTGCAAGTCACTCGCGTATTTAGCAATCTCTACATCACCAAGTTTCTACTATATGGTTGTTGACTACAAGGAAGCATGAATCCACTCAACATATCCTTTGACAATTTCTATATATCAAATTTCATTTGATATCAAGCTTCATGGTTGCCATTTTGGATACACAAGTGCTTTTCCTTTTAACACTAACCCATGTAGGAAGATGAACTCAAACTATAAGTGGTGCTCCCAACTCTTGATGAACTACATCAACCTTGAGCATCCAACATAAGTTCGACTACATGACCAAGATCAACACCACCACCCAAGGTATGTTATTCCATCTTAGAGAAGCTTTACTCCAAGTCATGGGTCAAAGCAACTCAACAAGATGTGAATACATAAAAGTGCTTAAACGAAAAATGGTAACCCCATTTTGAGCTTAAACGATGAGTATGACCTACGAGCAAGTGTCATCACTTGACTCCTCAATCAATATACTCTAACATAGGCGACCTTGTCGCCGACCCCTTCTAGATGAAGTTCTCTAGTGTTTCTTTGTTTTGTGTTTTGCATACGTTTCTTGCTATCTTGTTTCCCCTAATCAAAAAAAACTTCATCTAGATTTCTTTTCCTATTGTATGATTTTCTTTGTATTTTCTGCATCTAATTCATTGCAAATATTTTAGTTAATTCATTGCAAATACTTGTGAGATTTAATTTTCCTAGTGAGCTGAGTTGACAAAAAAATCCTCTACACTGAACTCGGACTCACCGATCCAAGCCTATCGGCTAGACCAAACTACAAGAATACCTTGTAGATAGTTCACCGGTACAACCGACATGGACTAACCCGGTCTGACCGGTATGCAACATCTATGACACTGCCAACTCGGTGTCACCGATGAAAACTGATCGGCATTACCGATTTCACTGCTGAGAAAACTTTTTGCCATTGCATATTTCATTTCTTCTCCAGCTCCACTCAATGATTCTTATCCTCTACCCGCATCTTAATCTACACTAGTAGAATGCCCGTGCGTTGCCATGGGCTTTTAAAATTTTTTTACTGGTTACATATATAAACATAATGCATGTCAAATTTCACATGTATAAAAAAAATTGGCGTCGAATAACATAACAATGTTGCTCTGGTTGTATTTGTTCGGACAACTTTATCTCTTCTAACATTGGTTCTTAATTTTAAGGACACATATCTTATTTCTCACACCCCATCAACAAGACAAAATTGCCTCTTCCTTCACCCTCTTTTATCTCGGTCTACTCCTTTCTCTAGCTTTGGTGTCATCACTTTATGTCTACTCCTTGCTCTAGCTTTGGTGTCATCACTCTATGTCACTCCATACAGTTTCATTATGACATGACAAACTAACTCTTACTATGCCTTCTCGCAAAAAAAATCTCTTACTTTGCTTGTCATTTGTTATTTTTATCGATCAGAAACGCTCATATAGGTGTGTGTTTATCAACTATTTGGATTTTGGACTATCAGGCCACTAAAAATGCTTCCCATGATTTTCTTAAGATGAACATATTTTGCCATTTTCTGGTCAAAGCAAGTGTAGCAAAAACATAGTGGTTTTGGAAGATGAAAACACAATATGCATGAACTCTTACTAAAATCTGATGATGATATATAGAAAGTGAAGATAGTTCTATATGTACATGCTTGCCCACCAAATGGAATTTGAACCACATAGACATGTGAAAAATAATCTAAGTGTATATTGATGCCATCAAAATCTTAGTGTGAACCTTGCGGAACAAGTATTGAACCAATTGATCTTTCTTTCAAAAATTTAAGATGCATTGACAAACTCCGATGTCTTTCTCCCACATCACTACATACTTAGTGATCATCATGTCCATTTATCCACATGCAAGTCCCACCCGAAACACATATAGGTAAAGTTTGATGATGGTCTTCATCTTCCTTCACTACTTTTCTGTCTGGTCTTCATATATGCCTTCGGCTCCCTATACCTTCTTTCTTATGTATCATTTCTTCTAACTCCAAAGAGAATTGTTGTCGTGCTCTCATTGTTTGCGATGAGAAATGTACACGTGAAAAGCAAACTTTAATATAGGTAATGAAGGAGGACATGTCACAATCACAATATCCCTGCAACCCACACTCACTAATGTGAACAAATGTGCAATCAAGTTTGCCTCCGACTTCACACCAACCAATGCCTAAGCAGGGGTGAAGGGTTTAGAAAAAAGTTTAGAATGTAAACAAAACATATATCAACAATGCTATGAGATTTCAAGAAAAAAACATAAACATAGCTTATTAAAAAAAGTACCGTTCGTCTATTAGCTCTATAAATTTGTCATTTCGGTTTCCCAGGCTCATAAATTTTGCAGAACAGACATACTCCATGGGAATATGATAAGTCGATCACCATGATTGTTTATATTTTGGATGACCGGCCGAGCGCTCGGTCGGTCGCCCCTCGCTCGCTGGCCTTTTTACGCGGAAGCGATTGGGCCAGGTGCGTTCATGGGCCTCAAGCGAGATATCCCTTTTCTCCCACACAACCTTTTTTTCTTTGCTTTTTTCTTCTTCCTCTTGCCTTTTGCTTCTTTGCCTCCTTACGCAACCCGGCCATCCCTTACTCCTTTCATCATTCACGGGGAAAGCTATAACCAACAAGTCCCCGTATTGCAACCTTCGTCGCCTTTTGCTACGACCTCTGACGGGAATTGCTGCAACCATTCATGTCTATAACGGCAATGACAATTTTTGCTTCAACCGTTATCGGTATTTGCTATGACCGGCGATTGGAATTGCTACAACCATTCATGTCGATGTCACGACATGCGGCCCACGATAACGACGACGACGATTTTGCTTCAACCTTTGTCAGCTTTTGTTACGAGCGGTGATGAGAATTGCTACAACCATTCATGTTGATGATGTGACCTGTGACGATGACAACAATGTTTTTTTCAACCTTCATCGACTTTTTCTACAACCAGCGATTAGACTTGCTACAACCATTCACGTTCACAAGCGACCCATATGGCGGCGGCGCGACATTTTTGTTGCAACTGTCAATTAATTTTGCTACAACCGCCAAAGGAAAGTGCTACAACCGGCAAGGCCGGGAGCTGCAACCGGCACAGGCGGCGATGGCAATTGTTAAGTACCTTTACTCTTAAGTATGAGCTAGCAGCTCTCTCCTAACAGAGTAACAACAAGCATGTGATTACTCATTCTCCTCATATGTACATAGCTTAGGACTCGTATACAAGATAGATTTGTTATCCTCTCTGTTATTTCCCCAACCCCTATTACTCATTTCATCTTATTTTTTATGGCAAAGCACATATATAGCCTTGTAGATAGAAAAACAGGTATGTCATATAGAGATAAGAACACACCGGAGATTTACGTGGACATGGTGCATTTTCATCAATAAAGTTACGAAAAGAAAGAGAATAGCTCGAACAGAGATTTGCATAAAAGATATTAGCGGATACAAAGGTCGTATGTTGTGTCCAGGTGAGTCAGACAATGTTTCAAAGATTCAACCGATGTTGGACTTGACAGGATAGGAATCATGCTTTAAAGGGGTCACAATCTAGCGTGGATGAAATGGTGCCTGGTAATCCTGTGCGCTCGTCCTCTGAAGTGCAGTTGTAGTAGGCTAACATGTCAAGGAGAGAAATCATCATCAAGATGAAACCTACATCATCTCTCAAAGGAAACATGAACAAAATCAGATGATACAAATAAGATCCCTCCAGCCAGGTGAACACCTTATTTAACTATATGTATTCACACTCAGAGACTCCTACAAACATATATACAGATTCACCAAATGACTAAGAAGTGATGCTAAAAAGACACACCAGCAAGCACAGAAATTTCAGTTGCTCAACAAAACCCGACGAGAAGACAGGCCAAGCTTCCAATTTCAGTACTAATTGAAGTGATTCTAAAAAGACACGCCATAACCCATACCGAGCTTCCAATTTCAAAACCGCCTCGGAATCGATGGAAAAACATGATGAATTTTTTTCAAACTCCTTGAAAAATATACTTGTCCTGTAATTAGTTCTCATACAACTCAGTACACGTTACACGGTATGGTTAACCTTGCAGCTTTCGAGGGGAGTGACAAAAAGCCATGGTACATCTTCAGCTCCACCCCCAGTCATGGCAAGCTTGCTGTCATCTATGGAGTTGCACATGGTCTCTTGAAACATGGTGTGAATAAAAATCAGAAGGTGAGAACAAGTATGAGCTGCAAATAATCTATAATTAGGTGCCCATGTGTTCGAGCGGGGCCATAAATTTTCAGTGGTTCAACATCAATTGTGTCAAACATATACCTCATAATACTATCCAATTTATTTTTCAAACATCATAGCTTTAAGGAGTTGCACACTGAGTAATAAAAATTGAAATAATATTTAATAAATAAAAATATATAGTTTTGAGAATGTCCCTCATTATACAAGCATTACTGAAAACCCGGATCTTATTATCGGTTGGAAATTCTTGTAATACAGTCTTGACTGAATGAAGTTATCATGGCTCTACTTTTGGTAGATTACTGATTCCTTCTACAACATAGCATGTGACTATATAGCTTGATGGTTCAACAAATGATATCGAGTAGGCTAATTAATGTAGAAACTACATCAAATTTGCTCAAGAGAACTGGACCCAAGTACACCATATAGGAAATCAAAGGTAAACTCTATATGACCAGCAATAACCAATGGAAGAATTTCCATCTAATTCAGCCACACAAACCAATTAGCAAAGACCTCAAATAAAAGCATGCTAGAAACCTACTTATAACACAACTTAGCAAAGACCTCAAATAAAAGCATGCTAGAAACCTACTTATAACACCACTTAGCAAAGACCTCAAATAAAAGCCTGCTAGAAACCTACTTATAAGTGTAATGAAATGCACATGTACTGAAACTATGTACCAAATTTACATGCACATTTATTCTCTAGACATATCATTCTACTCCCTCTGTTTCTAAATATAACTCTTTTTAGATATTTCAACACATGCTACATAAGGATGTATATAGACATATTTTAGAGAGTAGATTCACTCATTTTGCTCCGTATGTAGTCCCTTATTGGAATCTCTAAAAAGACTTATATTTAGGAACGGAGGGAGTAGTTTCTACAAGAAAAGGGTAAGTTAGCCTAAGAATATTGCACCATGACCAAATCTTGTCGGAATCATTTTTATTTCAAACTATCAAGTTACTTTCCTCTTACATTGATGAACAAAAATATCACACGGATGGCCCGCGGACACAGCGTATCCGCACAGGCGACCCGCATCACACCAAGCCCAACACAACAGGACACACCCTGCAATGAACAGAGGAATCTAATGGAGAATCAGCGAATATGATACCCCAAGATCTTACCTGACATATCAAAGGCCACCACGGAACCAGCATCATCCAAGCGAACATGAAAGCCATCATCCTCAATGCTCCTTTATTTTGCAGGACAGGTTTTGACACATCATAAGGTGTCTCTGCAAACAGAACAAGACCAAGATCAACACATCACACCACATGCCTGCAAAATTCGGAACAAGCAAATATAATTCAAACAGAAAAGAACGAGGGCCATCTTATGCTAACTATTCTGAAACAAGTCATCATTTGAAAACAGGTAAACTTCTTATGGTGCATCACGTCATGTTGACTTCAATCTGACAGTAAATAGGAACATAAATAAAAAAATCGTGAGGGCACAGGAGAGATTGGGGGGGTCATCGCCGACCCTGGCCAGAGCCGGGTAAGGTCCCGCTCTGCATCCAGTAACGTCCATGACGTCATCTAGTATTACACGAAAGCTAAAGAAATGCATAAGAAACAATACTAAGTTCAGCAAAACGGAGCTAAAACACTAAATTAGTAGGTCCTGCTTTACACAAAAGCGTAAAAAGGTGATGCAACATACATATTAAACTTGCATGCAAATATGTGTAATAAGAAAGATTAGATTTGTAACCATCTAGAGTGGTTTGACATTTTTTTAATCACCTCTTTCCTTTTGTTTCTAGTTAGTCCTCAAATCCATTTATACAACTTGTACCCAAAGCATTTATACATCTTGTACTACATATTAGAAGGCTAGATCTTCTACCAGTTCTATATGGAATTTTGCAAGACATGGAGCTCAGAACAGATTGCAGCAAGAATAGGATATGCAATTAGGCATTTAGATAGTAGAGTTGTTATTGAATCAGCTGTGATACTCACTACTCAGAACCTAACTAAGAACTAAAGTAACTGATCCTAGCTAGGCTAGCCTTTTCCTATAAATATCTTATTATTAAAAACTAAAGCCTTCTCCAATAATTGCAGTAACTTGGTCATCACAGCCACATTCTTAAATCAGATACATACTTTTAAGGTTGATTTAACTATGATGATGTAGTGGACACTCCGCACTTAACAACACAAGTTAAGCATAGGAAATTAAACAACCCGGTTACTTGACATGCAGCGAGACAAAAGTAAATTCACCAGTGAGCGAAGGAGAAACTTTGGACCATAAATAAGAAAGAACAAACATATACCATAATTCCATGGGTTCAACTCATCGTCACCTTCCTTCGGAGTTCAGACTCCTCAAGTGTGTCATTGCTGAGGCATGGGCAGGTTAGATAAGACATCAAATGGAGGATATATTGTAAAAGAATGAGAAAAGAGTGCATACTTTTCCTCTGTACAGAATCAATTGCATAACTGATGAAAATACCGACGACAACTCCCTCTCCATGCTATTAAATAATAAATATAGATGTACCAAAGATGCAAGTCAGAGAAGGAAAACTGTAAGAAGTGTGTTAGGAATATGCAACTTGTATTCCCATGAGGCCATAGGCCGATATATATATACATGTACAGGTGTGGAACATATGCAGGAAACCCCTTATACAACGGGATAAATACAAAGGGGTACATGACTTATATTATAACTCTAACACCCCCCCTCAAACTCATGGTGGATGAACAACACTGAGTTTGGAGAGATAAAAGCCATGTTGTGCTCTAGTCTGAGCCTTCGTCAGGAAATCCGCCAACTGTAACTCGGAAGGCACATACTGAAGAGCAATAACCTGATCCTGCACAGCCGCGCACATAGAAAGCATCAACACCAATATGCTTGGTGAGCTCATGCTTCACAGGATCTCGCGTGCAATGCTGATAGCACCCGTACTGTCAGATAAAAGCAGAGTTGGTGTAGTGACAGAAACACCAAAATCCTGAAGTAACCACCGTAACCAAGTCACCTCTGCCGTCAAAAGAGCCATTGCTCGCAACTCAGCCTCGGCACTCGAACGGGAAACTGCAAGCTGTTTCTTCGTCTTCCAGGCAATGAGAGAACCACCAAGAAAAACACAGTAAGCAGAAAGTGAACGGCGATCGGAAGGATCACTAGCCCACGTAGCATCCGAATAGGCCTGGAGCTGTAAAGAACTGGAGCGAGGAAAGAATAGACGGTGAGAGATCGTGCCTCGAAGATATCGAAGAACACGAAGGAGATGACTAGTGAACCGAGGTGGGGGCAGAGACAAACTGACTCAGAATATGAACCGGATAAGAGATGTCCGGACGAGTGACAGCTAGATAGACAAGACTGCCAACAAGATGACGATAACGCGTCGGGTCAGGGAGAGGATCACCATCAGTAGCACGAAGGTGAACATTGAGCTCCATAGGAGTCTCAACAACGCGCTCGTCAGTAAGAGCAGCACGAGCAAGAAGATCCTGGATATACTTTTCCTGGGATATAAAAAAGCCATCAGAGGTAGAAGAGACTTCAATCCCAAGAAAGTAGCGAAGAGGTCCAAGATCAGACATAAGAAACTGCTCACTAAGACGGGCCTTTACAAAGGCAATATACTCGGGATCATCCCCCGTGATGATCATGTCATCAACATAAAGAAGAAGAAGAGTCCGACCACGAGGAGAAAGGTGAATAAACAATGCTGGATCATGAGCACTGGCTAAAAAACCAGCAGCAGTGATCACAGAAGCAAAGCGCTCAAACCAAGCGCGGGGGGCTTGCTTAAGGCCATAGAGAGAGCGACGAAGACGACATACCATGCCATCAGGAACAGAATACCCAGGTGGTGGCTGCATATACACCTCCTCACGCAGCTCACCATTAAGAAAGGCATTCTTAACATCAAGCTGAGATATAGACCAGTGGCGTGCAGAGGCAACGGCAAGAAGTGTACGAACAGTGGTCATATGAGCCACAGGAGCAAAAGTCTCGTCATAATCACGACCATGCTCCTGCTGAAAACCACGAGCCACAAGACGAGCTTTGTGACACTCAAGAGAACCATCGGAGCGAGTCTTAACCTTGTAGACCCACTTACAAGTGATCGGACGGACTCCGGGAGGAAGAGAAACAAGATCCCGGGTACCAGTGCGTTCAAGAGCAGCAATCTCCTCTGCCATCGCAAACTGCCATTCAGGATGAACAACAGCCTGACGGTAAGAAGTCGGCTCAAGAACAGCAGCACCAGCGGTGGGAAATCCAAAGCGATCAACAGGCGGACGAGGACGAGAACGCAAGCCATAAGTAGGCTGGGAGGAAGATGACGACCCATCCACAGAGGCATCGACTGGTCGTGGACGACGAGTGTAATGCTGAGGAAAAGATGGAATAATCGAAGGAGGATTCGGCAAGGTAGAATCAGGGGGTGGCGACGAAGAAGTCACCGGAGATGAAGGTGTAGAATCCGGTGACAGGCTGGGAGAGGAGACCGGGGAGGAAGTCACCGGAGATGAAGGTGGAGAACCCGGTGACATGCGAGGCGAGGAGACCGGGGAGGATGGTGGCTGCAAATCAACTAGATGGGGAGAAGAAGAGGAAGTGAAACGAAGAGGTACATTCTCGGCGGAGGTGATAGGTGAGTCAGGAAAAGTGAGGAAAGAGATATCCTGCACTGAAAAAGTCGAGGAAGATGGGCGTGGGTAGAAGGGACGAGACTTCAAAAGTCACATCTCGAGAGATACGCATCCGACGACCAATAGGATCCCAACAACGATAGCCCTTATGCTCATCACTGTAGCCTAAGAAGACACACTCAACAGACTGAGCGGTCAGTTTGGTGCGTTCGCGAGGGGCAAGAAGGACATAGCAAACACAACCAAACGAGCGAAGCATCGAATAATCAGGAGAACGATCAAAAAGTC
The DNA here is from genome assembly GCF_003073215.2 of Triticum urartu. Taxonomy (NCBI): domain Eukaryota; kingdom Viridiplantae; phylum Streptophyta; class Magnoliopsida; order Poales; family Poaceae; genus Triticum; species Triticum urartu. The sequence continues at coordinate 359,799,121 of NC_053025.1, forward strand.
GCTCAAAAGGAACACCACCCTGTAGAGCAGCGGAAGGTTGTATATTGATAAGATAGGTGGATGTGGAGACGGCCTCAGCCCAAAAATGAGGCGGGAGAGAGGCAGCAATCATCAATGCACGAGCCGTCTCAAGAAGATGTCGATGCTTTCGCTCAGCTACACCATTCTGAGCATGAGCACCAGGACAAGAGAATTGAGAGAGAGTCCCGTGCTCAGCAAGAACACCACGCAACATCTTAGAGATATACTCGCCAGCGGAGTCAGCACGAAAAACACGAATGGGTGAAGAGAACTGAGTATGAACCATGGCAGCAAAACGCTTATAAATAGACAACACCTCAGAACGAGAAGTCATGAAATAAAGCCATGTGTAACGAGAGAAATCATCTATGAAAATAATATAGTATTTATGACCACCTTTCGAAGCGAAAGGGGCCGGACCCCATACATCAGAATGGACTAAATCGAAAGGACGCTTAGACACTGACTCACTATGTGAATATGGTAACTGAATCTGCTTGCCAAGATGACAACCCTAACACTCTAAAGAGACATCTCCTGAGACAGACCCCAGAAGGCCTCGACGAACTAAAGAAGACAACCGAGAACCACACAGATGACCAAGTCGATGATGCCACTGCTGGAAGGAACCAGTGACGGAGGCGACAGAAGCGGAAGAACTGGCGATGGTGGTGGCAGCAGAAGGAACATGAAGCCAGTCCAACTCCCAAAGACCCTGAGAATCACGGCGGCGAGGGCCAGCCCCAACCAGAGTGTGCGTGTGACGGTCCTGGACAGAACAAGAGTCAGCGTCAAGGAGGACGCGACAACCAGAATCCGTAAGTTGACCAGCAGAAAACAAATTCATGGTAAGGCGAGGAACATGAGCAACATCAAGAACAGAATAAGGAGTAGTAAGATTGCCTCTACTAGCAACAGAAAGTGGAGTACCATCAGCAGTGAAGACATGAATAGGGGAATCCAGTGATCGAAGAGAGGACAAAGTGGAAGAATGAGAAGACATATGAAAAGAAGCTCCAGAGTCCAGAACCCAAGGGGATGTACCTGACTGTGTAGAGGGTGATTGCTCAGTGCGGGAAGCATCAGTCACAGAACCGGCAGTACCCGTCGAGGAAGAACCTGAAGCCGCGAGCAGACGCTTAAGTCGCAGAATATCCTGCTCAGTCAAAGCAATGGCTGAAGCTGTCGAGGTAGATGACGAAGTCCCGGAAGATGATGATCGAGCCTTGCGCAGGTGTTTCTTCTTCGTGTAGCACTGAGACTCAAGATGACCATCATTGTTGCAATAGGCGCAATGTGGACGGGGGCGACCTGAACCTCCAGAAGGAGTGGGCAAGAGCGGCGGAGCACTCGAGCGAGAAGGGGACGGTGGAGCAAGTGGCGTAGGAGCACGAGTAGCAAGCACAGAGGGAACCTCCAGCAAACCAGCACCACGTAAGCGAGTCTCCTCAGCACGAATCTCAGAAAGCGCCTCCATGAGAGAAATACGGCCACGAGCAAACAGCTGAGCACGCCGGGGCTCAAACTCCTTACGGAGCCGAGACAAGAACTCATAGACGCGATGAAACTCCAAATTGGCCTGGACAGCCTGGCAACAGGGGCAGGTACGACACCCAGCACTACGGAGAGAATCAAGCTGGCGCCAGATAGCAGAACTCTATGCATAGAAGTCATCAACAGTGGAGTCACCCTGCTGAAGAGCATGCTCCTGACGGATCACAGAGAGGTATAAGGCATCACCAGAGGGCTGATAGCGCTCACAAAGACGGGTCCACATCTCAAAGACAGTAGAAAGACCCAGAAATTCAGAAGCAAACTGAGGTAGAACACTAGCAGTGAGAACAGCTGCAGCACGAGCATCATCATCAAGCCACTGGGTGTAAACAGACAGAGCACCATGATATGTCTGAAGAGCCTCCTCATAAGCCAAAACCCTCTCATCATAAGCACGATCAGCAGCCTCATCAGCAACCTTAGCCGCATCCTTGGCGGCCTGATTAGCATCCGTAGGAAGAACCGATGGAGTTGGCGGAGTAGGAGCCACCGGAGGAACTGGACGTGGCGGACAGCAGACCTCGCCAGAAAGAACACCCCAAAGACGGATGCCACGCATGTGAATGCGCATGAAGCCAGTAAACTCAGTGTAGTTAGTACCATCAAAGATCACCGGACAGCGAGGGACAGCAACATAGCCCGATGCAGCAGACATTTTTTTTAGGAACCAACGAGAGCACCAGCGACAGCCGAGGACGCTAGCGATGGGATCCTAGCGGAAGAGAGAGCGCTGGGGGATCGAGGCCGGCCCGTCGATCGGGAAAGAGGGCAGTTGGGACCCGGCTATCTTGGGCAGCTCAGCTGGATCGCGGGCGGGACCTCGTGGCTGAAGCACGAGCGGAGCCGGGCAGGAATCGATCGGGAACCGGGCGCGGATCCTGGCGGCGGCCGCCGATTCCGCCGTAGGGGAGGGAGGCGTCCCGAGAGCAGTTGCGTCCCGGCGTGGAAGTCGCGCCGGAGCTGGCTGGGGAGATCCGATCGGGAGGGAGATCCGATCGGGAGGGCCCAGGAGATCGAGGACGGGGGGATCGAGGACGGGGGCTTCGAGTGAGATGAGACAGGCGGCTGGGAATCGATAGCACGAGTTGCAACGTGCAGAAAAAATTACCCTAGCTCTGATACCATGTTAGGAATATGCAACTTGTATTCCCATGAGGCCATAGGCCGATATATATATACATGTACAGGTGTGGAACATATGCAGGAAACCCCTTATACAACGGGATAAATACAAAGGGGTACATGACTTATATTATAACTCTAACAAGAAGAACACAGCTGCTACGACCACAAACTCTCCCGTTTCACCTACATGATGTGCGTCCACTCCCACAATTTCCCCCCTTACTCTGGTGAGGCCGTCGTTACCTCCAAATGTTAGGTTGCCATCACGGATAAATTGGCATACTGCACACAAACATATGTGATAAAAGTTCCTGCGATCTAACAATACAGAGATAGAGCAACACGGAAAACGAAATATCATGCTTCTCAGCTTCAGACATCTGCAGTTTAAAAAAATGGTGATAGCCTTACCACATTTTTCAGACTCACATCCATATTGAAAATAATTCATGCATTGAGGAACACCACAGAAAGTAATTTCGAATCCAAGAAGAACGAACAGCAAGCAACGGCGACATGGATGGCTACTGAATGGCATGAGCCATTGCCCGCATGCACGAAAATAGTCCCAACCATGCACAGCTTGCCAAGAAACTTTGTGTCAAAACCAGGGTGTTGGTACCTTGAGCAACGACACGCTCGCATTGGCAAGTGCCCAATCCAACTCCTTGTGGCCACCTCGGCCGCCGCATGGCCATCCTCGTCCGACGCATGTACACACGCCCCTAGAACCTAGGGGCATTCCGAATGACATCCTTCCCACTTCCCAAGCAAGATGGTCAGCCACCGTAGCTTCTCCATGGCGAATCCTTTCAAAGGCGCCGCTGACAACGACGTCCCTATGGCGTTACTCCTTTCTCCTAGTGCCTTTTGCTCCATATGCCTCCTTCCTATGAAATGTTTAGTAACAAGATAATTTCAGTAATAGTCAGTAAAAAAAGTAAATTTTAGTACAAGAAAAATGAATATCTTGACAAAGTTTTAGTAGAAATCAAATCTCCATACAGTAGGATATTTCAGTACCTTTTGAAAAGAATAGTACAAGGGCAATCATCCAGGCAAACTGAACAATATCATCACAAGTATGAAACTGAACCTTTAGTTGCACCAGATGACTACCCTTGTCACCTCAAACTTCAAGCCTCTCCTCTTATCCTCTTCTTCAACCATGCACTGAAAAGTGCACAAAATGCAGAAAATGTACCTTAAACCAACCTTCATCAATAAACCTTTTTTGAACGATGGTCGACTTTGTACATGGTCCAGAGATTGGATCGTAATGAAAACTAAAATATTGGGTTAGCCTTTCCCATAAGTTTTTTGAAGAAGAAAATCAGAAGCATCAGCGCCTACTACATGAAAAAAATTCCCTTCAGAAAAGTTCTGCATGTAAATTATGATATTATCCTAGCTTCTTTATGATTCAGATTTTAACCGTATTCAGGACAATATCAGTGGCATCTCAACGATCTAGTTAAATACCTAGACCAAAACTCAATGAAGAACCACAAACCAGTCGAACCTAAACATGAAAATTTGGAACTCGCTGACTTTATGTCAGTCTAGCAGTAATAGTAGTACGAGCTCTGGTAGAAAATGTAACTCGCAAGGTGCATATAGATACACTGCTGTCTTTTTTGTTTCGAAGAGAATGCTCGTGAAGAGAAGATACAAAGGATATGTTAAAAACATTTTCATGCAATAAAACTGCAGCCAACGAAGTAGATAACTGCATAGGCTATGCACCGTAATCGTGGCAGCAACCCAGCAACAGTAAATACCAGATATCAGTTGACAACGTCAAAAATAACCCAAGAATAACGTGTTATTCTTTTCAAACAGAAAAAGCATGCTCTGCATAATATACCTGGGTTAAGTCTCATCTTCCTCCATTACCCTGCCGAGGGAAACACCAAACAAGAACTTCTAGACCATCAGAATGAAGCTTCTCCATTACCCTGCCGAGCTACACTGTCATGCACGACATAACATTAATTTGGCATGTATTATGTGAAAGTCAAACTTACGTATACGCATGACAGACACTAGTTGTTCCTGTCACTTGCTCGTCTCAAAAACAGAGGAAAATCAACCTAATTGCGGGGAAATTTTGGGATCAATTTCATTCAGATCTGAGGCGAGTAGCTAGGGTTTCCGCCAGCCGGAACACGGCGGCTTAAGGGCCAAGCCCCGATAGAATTCAGAATACCTTCTCCACAAGCCAGAGGAGGGTTTATAAAGCGAATTCAGAGCTAAAAGTAGAAAGCGACAGGTTCATCAGGTAAAAGCAACGCGGTAACTTTTAAAAGTAAGTTGACAATGGTCTGAGCCGTCCAGATGAAGATCTACGGCTGAAAACGCAGCTCGGCAGCAAAGCGGTAAGTTCTTCTAAGCTTCATTGGATCGCAGATCGACGGTTGACACGCATCCAGGCAAAACTCAATGTCACTGTGCTTCATCAGGTGATCTTCTACAGTTACCTGGCCTGACAATTCCCCCCGACGAAGAACAGACTTGCCCTCAAGGATGGAAATCAGGGAATACTTTCTGAATGAAAGCCGCATCTTCCCAGGTGGCATTCTCCACTTGTAGATTGAGCCACTTGATACGCCATTGCACTACTGGAATGCTAATGTCTCCCTGGACTCGTGGGATTAGCCTTCATTCAAGCAGAGCTTAAGGCTGAATGAGGATGTTACCATGTTCATCTAGGAGAGGCAATTTAGGGTTAGGTACAGCTTCAGGACCAATGTGCTTCTTGAGTTGGCTTACATGAAAAGTGGGATGAAGCTGACAACCCTCAGGCAGGAGGAACCTATAAGCCACAACTCCAATTCTCTCCAGGACTCTGAAAGGCCCATAATATTTGGAGTGAAGTTTCAGGTGTTTGTGTATGCTCAAGCTGGTGTGTCTGTATGGTTGCAATTTGACATAGACCATATCTCCAACAGCAAGTTATCTCTTAGATCTCTTCTTGTCTGCAAAGAACTTCATTCTCTCTTGTGCTTTGAGTAAATTGTCCTTGATCTGTTGGGCTATTGTGTCCCTGTCTAGTTCAGCTTGGTGATCCTCACCTTCCGCTGGTGGTAACATTAACTCAGCAATCAGGGGGAGGTCTGGCATACAGAGCTTGAAAAGGAGTCATTTTCAGTGATGTGTGGAATGTGGTGTTGTACCACCATTCAGCCATGGAAAGCCAAGTATGCCATTTCTTGGGATGAGCAAAAGTCGTGCATCTTAAGTAATTCTCAAGACATTGATTTACTCTCTCCGTTTGCCCATCTGATTAGGGGTGGTAGGAAGTACTCATGTGTAATTTGACTCCCATTTTATTGAACAAGTGCTACCAGAGATGACTAGTGAATATCCTATCTCTGTCAGTTACTATGACTGTAGGCAGTCCATGTAATCTAAATATGTTGTCAGTGAAAGTTTGTGCTACTGTCTTTACAGTGATGGGGTGTCTCATGGCCACAAAGTGAGCATATTTAGTGAAACGATCAACCACAACCAGTATCATGTCTTTGTGTTCAGATTTGGGCAGCCCTTCCACAAAGTCCATGCTAATGTGGGTCCAAGCAAAATCTGGAACTAGGAGGGGTTGTAACAGGCTAGGGGGTGCACATGTTGTGCCTTGTTCAATTGACAGACAAGGCACTGCTGAACAAAGGTTTGCACTGCCTTCCTCATTCCAGGCCAAGTAAAAAGGATTTTCAATCTGTGATAAGTTGCTCTTTCCCGAGAGTGTCCTCCTAATTCAAACTTGTGAAAAGAAGTGAGCAAGGAATTTTCCAGTTCACTGTTGTTGCCAATCATGATTTTTCCCTTATACCCAAGCACTCCACTAGTGAGAGTATAGGGAGGTTGGCCAGTTGGATCTATTGCAAGTTTAGCAATTAAGTCAGAACATTTAGTGTCTCCTTTGTAACTATTCACCACTTCAGAAATCCAAGAGGGAATTGCAGTGCTAGAGCCCAGGGCATTTAGAGCATATTTAACTCTGGAGAGAGCATCAGCTACTCTGTTTTCCTTGCCTTTCTTGTATTCCACTGTGAAATTGTACCCCATGAGTTTAATGAGGAGTTTGTGTTGAACCCCTTCAGTTACTTTTTGCTCCTGTATGTATTTCAAACTCTGCTGGTCAGTTCTGATAATCAGAGAGGATGAAGCAAAGTAGTGTTTCCATTTCTTAAGTGCTTCATTGATTGCCAGTGCCTCTTTGTCATATGTAGACCAGCCAGCAGCTTTAGGGCCTAGAGCTTTGCTCATATATGCAATGGGCTGTCCCTTTTGCATTAACACTGCTCCTTTAGTTGTTGGGAAGAAATCAGGAAAAGTGGTCATTTGTCTGTCAGTCCATTGAAATCCTTCCTTTTTCAATGCATCAAACAATGGCTTGCAAATCAGTGCATAATTCTGAACAAACCTCCTGTAGTATCCAGCTAATCCCAAGAAACTCCTCAAGTGTGTCACATTCTGAGGTGTGGGCCAGTTTACTATGGCTTCTATTTTTGCAGGATCTGTGGAGACTCCCTTGTCAGTAACCACATAGCCCAAATACTCCACTTTGTTTTGTGCAAAGGTGCACTTAGAGAGCTTTGCATATAGCTGATGTTTCCTGAGTTCTTCCAATACTAGGGCTACATGTTCCAAGTGTTCCTTGTATGTCTTGCTAAAAATGAGGATATCATCAAAGAAAACTAGCACATAGTGTCTCAGTAATGGCCCCAATACAGTGTGCATGAGTTCTGTAAAGGTGGGAGGGCCATTTGTCACTCCAAAAGGCATTACCAAGAACTCAAACAAACCAATGTGTGTGCTAAAAGCAGTTTTCTCCATGTCTCCTTTCATTCTGATTTGATGATAACCACTTTCAGATCCAGTTTGGTGAAGATTTTTGCTCCATTCAATTCATCCAAAAGATCCTCTATCATGGGTATGGGATATTTGTTTTTGATTGTGTGTGCATTCAGTTTTCTGTAATCAATGCATAGCCTCCAAGTCATGTCCTTTTTCTTGACCAAAATAGCAGGAGAGGAATATGGACTGTGACTTAATCTGATAATCCCTTTTTGGAGAAGATCTTTAATGATTTCTTCCAATGCATTTTTCTGATGATGTGGCAATCTGTATCTTCTCTGATTTATAACTGGGGCTCCAGGTTCAAGGTTAATTGCATGGTCACATTCTCTTTGTGGAGGTAAACCAGTGGGCTCTGCAAAAACATCTTTGAAGTTTTCTAATATTGTAGTAATTCCAGGTTTCTGCACAGAGTTATGTATGGTTTCCAGTTGCACTGGTTGCATCCACATCAAAGCTCCAGTAAGCATGTCATCTAGTATGTTTTCCATGTCTTGCAGTATAGGAGTGCAAGGGTTAGTGGGCAAACTCTCATCCAGGAAGGTGGTTTGGTACCCATTGGGTTGTCTGATCCCCAACCTCATGTTAGGCAGATCAAAAGTGACAGGGTTGTGCTTATACATCCAGCCAGCTCCAAGTATGATATCATATCCAGTGAGTTTCAACATCCTGAAATCAGATACCAATTCTACTCCTTGGATGTTGTACTTGATGTTGTGGAGAGAAAAATCACTGTATAATTTGCTACTGTCACTTGGACTTGTTTTACTGCTGTGGCAGGGCATCCAGATTGTAAAGCAAGAGCAGGGGAGATGAAAGTAGTAGTGCTTCCACTATCCACCAAGGCTAGACCCATTGTTTTTCCAATTTGGACCTGGAGAGTAAAAGTATGTTTCTTTTTCTCTTCAGGTACTCCTGTAGTTGCATGCATGGAAATTTTGAGCTCTTGGTTATCAAGAGGTTCTTCATCCCCATATGATTGTAGCTCCTCTGCATCTACTATGTAGATAATGTCAGGGTTTTCTCCTTGTTCTTGCAGTGCCTGAACTTGTGCTTTTTGTGACATCTTGCACACTTGCTTGTGCCCTGGGAACCATGGTTCTCTGCATTTATAACAAATGCCCTTTTCTCTAGCTTGTTGTATAACAGAAGCAGGAGATGTGCTTGCAGGAAGTACAGGTTTAGATATTTCTCATGTAGTTCCTCTTGTGTAGTTCGGCACATAGGGTTTCTGAGTAATGGCAGGAGGACAAGACTTCTCAATTCTTCTGGCTAACCACATAGCTTTGTTCATGTCTGTAGGTTCTAAACATTCCAGGTGACTTTGGATGTAAGGGTTTAGCACAGCAATGAAACTATGCATATAATAGTCATCTGGTACTGCAGGGTTGTCCCTCCTCATTAAGTTCATGTGTTGTTAAAACTCTGTTATATACTGAGCAACTGAAGTTGTTGTGTTAACTTGTGAAAAGCTTTCACATTTTCACATACAGACGTTACTGCAAATCTTTGTGTGATTGCAGAGCAGAACTTGTGCCAAGGAGTATGATTGGCAATGAACCCTGTACCTCTCCACCATTGGATAGCTTCTCCTTTTAAGTATGAAACTGCTATCTCAGTTCTTTGCTCAATTGGGGTTCGAGCAGCCGAAAAATACTGTTCAATATTCTGTATCCATGAGTCTGCATCAACTCCATCGAATTCAGCAATGTTTAACTTTGCAGGTTTAACACAAAGGAGATTTCTTCGAACTTCAGGTGTATAAGGTATGTTCTTTTCTCTTCTGACCTCTGCTTCAGGTAATTCCTCCACTGTCATGAAATGTTTTGTGACCTGGCCTTGTTGTTGCTGAGGGGTGTGGAATTCTTGCTTGTTGGTTGTATGATTAGGGTGCCTATAAGGACCCTTTGGCGTGCCATCCATGTTCATCTCTCTGTCTGTTGCTTTGTCAACTAGAACAGCAAATCCCCCAGTTGCAGGATCATGTTTATCAGTGGCAAGGTGGTTGTTTGGTAGTTGCTTTGGCCTTCCTGGAGGAACAGTCGTGCTTCCTTGCCCTGACAGCGGATCTGGTCTTTCTTCCTCCTCTTCTTCTTCGTCAACTGACTGCTCTGCTGTTAACTTCAGCAAGGAACTCTGAATTTTCTTGAAGTTCTTATGTATGCTAGCGAAGTTCTTGTTGACATAGTTTGTGAAATGGTAGAATTCCTTTCTGTCTTCCTCGCGTTCTTGCCGAAGTGTTTTTATGTCAAGTTGCAGAGATTCAAGCTCCAAACAATTAGTATCTTGCATCTCACCTGCCATGTCTTCAGGTGCCTTGTTGGTCATTCCTTGAAGATCTGGTCCAAGGGTGAACTTGGGAGGGAGTGGGAAGGGATTTTACGCCGGTCGCCCAGCAACCAACCACACAATCTCAAATTTCTCCATCAGATCGGAGTAGAAACTGCATCGCCGGAACGAGCAGCACTGAAAGGGAGGGTTGGGTGGTATTTTCTACTGAAGAAATTTTCTTCAGAAACCACGGCTCTGCCTTTCTGCTGCCGAACGATCTCCGCCGCCGCAACAGATCAGAGCCCAGATTGGATCTGGAGCTCAATTCTCGCCTCCAAGGACTACAACCTACGCTCTGTATAGCACTTGACAGACACTAGTTGTTCCTGTCACTTGCTCGTCTCAAAAACAAAGGAAAATCAAGCTAATTGCGGGGAAATTTTGGGATCAATTTCATTTAGATCTGAGACGAGTAGCTAGGGTTTCCGCTAGCCGAAACACGACAGCTTAAGGGCCAAGCCCTAATAGAATTCAGAATACCCTCTCCACAAGCCAGAGGAGGGTTTATAAAGCGAATTCAGAGCTAAAAGTAGAAAGCAACAGGTTCATCACGTAAAAGCAACGCGGTAACTTTTAAAAGTAAGTTGACAACGGTCTGAGCCATCCAGATGAAGATCTACGGCTGAAAACGCAGCTCGGCAGCGAAGCGGTAAGTTCTTCTAAGCTTCGTTGGATCGCAGATCGACGGTTGACATGCATCCAGGCAAAACTCAATGTCACTGTGCTTCATCAGGTGATCTTCTACAGTTACCTGGCCTGACAACGCATCTCCTGCAATATTTAAAAAAATTAGTATCATTTAATTGTCATAAGGAACACGTATGTAGAGATAAAAAGTTGTCTGCAACCAGAGATAACTACATAATTATATCCAAAGAATAATTTTGCAATTTGTCAATAATCTCATGAATCATAAAGAAGGATCAATAGCTATACGTACAAAATAAATTGAATTGGCTATAAAATCATTCAACATGAAACTAAATGTGCCTGAGATTAGGGAGTTATTGGAGACACCAAATCTGATTTGAGCAATAAGGGTTATAGAAGAAAAGATACATAATGTTGACAATAAATTACATGAAACACCAGAAACTTAAACCTGATTATAAGTAGACTCCATGAACAACATGAATCGAATTCAAGAACAAACCTGGAATTTGATGCCAAGCAACATCTTGTATACATCATCACGACATCAGAGTCTAATATTCTTAACAATTTGGTCACTGCGGCCCCTAGAGTGTGTTGCCTCTTAGCGTGCTCACCAACCTTCTCAATCCAGGGCACCTTCTTCTCCGCTGGTGTGTCAGTTAAAGCAATTGAAGCGGTGCACAAGGAAAAAAAGACACACTCAAGCAAACATACCTGAAGTCACAACGGCTGTCTCGCTACCCATCTTGTCGTTTGACACCAGCGGCAGCCGGAACCTTCATATTGTCCACCTGCAGCACCCACATCTATCGAGGGAGGCCGCTAGCGGGAGGAAGGGAGGGAGGGGAAGGGGGTGGTGTGCACCTATGGGTTGGGGGAGGGGAGATCAGCAGCAACAACATGGCTAGGACATGGGTGTCTGGTCAAGGAGATGACAGATCAAGGTGGGGACGGGTGGCCATGGCGGCAAACATGACCAAGGAGGCATGACACGAGCAGAGCAGCGAGCAGCGCGGGTAAGTCAGTGGTGGCAGCGACGTGACCTCTTACGTCGGCGGCGGTGATCCCGTACCGTGGAGGCGACTCCGTACGTCGGCGGCGCGAGATCGCACGAGATCCGGCTGTGAGATCAGCGGCGGCGGCTGTGAGATCGCATGAGATCGGGCCGCATCGGGTCGACGGAGCAGTAGGGGCGGCGCCGGAGCGCGAGGAGAGGGAAGGAGAGAGGCCGCATCGGGAGGGGTGGATCGAGAGGATCGGCGGCACTGTGTGCCTGTGTCCTCCAGGAGGATCGATAGGGTTTTTTTGCGGTGTGTTTTTTTTGCGTGCGCGCGTGGGGTGGGGAGGGAGACGGAGAAAAACCAGCAAAATAAAATGGACGAAAGTGGTGGGACGAAAATAAACTGTGGATATTTTTCACCAACTCACACATTAAGAGTAGAGATTTTGCTTTGTAGTATGTCTCAAGGACCAAACCTATTTGACTCATGTTCCAGAAGGTCCATTGCTGGAAATTGATGTCAAAGAGGGAGAGAGAGCACATCAAAGCTTATCATATGGGAGAGAGAGCACATCTTTTCAGATGTTAGTAAAACAAAGAGGAGAGAAGTCACATGTTTGTAAGAGGGGAAAGACATGTCAATATATGATTGTTTGCACCTTCTCATTGCTCAAATTTTTCTTGCTCTGGTTTTCTCTCACCCTACCTTCTCCTATTATCCAATATCAGATTCAAGGAGAGAAAGAGTCCATGTCTAGGAAAGAAAAACTTTGAAATTCTTTGCATATCTTTAATCCTTGGGGACATGTCTATCCAAATGAAGTACTAAGTAATCACCCATTTCATGTTATCCCAATCTTGATACTCTTTTGGTTTCCTGAACTTGCTTTAATTAGAGTATTCTTGCGTTATCTAACCTTATTTTCTCAAGTTCACCTCCTCCAAAGCTAGCTCAAGACCACAAGGTAAGTATATGTATCACACTCATGTGCATGATAATCTCTTGCTGCTGCACATATTGTTTGCAAGAAGGATTCATGAACATGAAGGTACACTTATTTTATTTACATCATCTGCTTTGATGCATATAGCCAAGATACATGTAACTCATTACTTGCTTTGACATGCTTATGCATTCACATGTTCTTATATTCCATCTTTACATGATTACATACATGTGGAGGGAGCCTATGCATGTTACATGTCCTTCCAAAGCTTTACTTGTTACTCTTCATATTTTTATCCAAAACTTTGATGTATGTTGTCATCAATTACCAAAAAGGGGAAGATTGAAAGCACAAGTGCTCCCTGGGTGATTTTGGTAATTAATATCAACATATATCTTGTTGGACTAATATTTTTATCTAATATATTTCAGATGAGTTCAACAAGAGCGTGGCAAGGGCAAGAGGATGTGGAACCCCTTCAAAATGCTAAGGATAAAGATTGGCAAAGGCTCAAGACTCTTCATTTTCATTTTAGTGATCCAAGATCACATTGAGTCCATAGGAAAGACAATACTATTAAAAGGGGATGAGGTGTTGCTTAATGATCTACTTGCTCACAGTGCTTAGTGATATTGCTCCAAAACCCTCAGCCACTTTCTCATTTCCACATATGTCCAAAACCTAAAAGTCAAACACGGCCCCACTGATTTGATCTATCCAACGCCACCGAGTTCATTTGACCTAGTCAGTGCCAGAAACCCTAAACGGTCTCACCGATCGGGATCTTGGTCTCACCGAGATGGCCTTGCAAACTCTTTGTTGCCTGTTGTAATTATTTCATTCTCACCGAAATGTGCAATCGGTCCCACTGAGTTTGCTTGACTAGCTCTTTGTTTGCTCATTGCTGAAATCGGTCTCACCGAGATGAGGTTTTGCCCTAACCCTAGCACATCGGTCCCACCAAGTTGATCATGTTGGTCCCACCAAGATTCCTGACGTTCACATTTTGAACCGAATCGGTCTCACCAATTTCTTCTATTCGGTCTGACCGAGTTTGGTCAAATGTGTGTAACCGTTGGATTTTGTGTGGAGGCTATATATACCCTCCACCCCTTCTCCATTTGAGAGAGAGCCATCAAAACGTGCGTACACTTCCACTACTCATTTTCTGAGAGAGAACCACCTACTCATGTGCTGAGACCAAGTTTTTTTTTGGACCTTCACTTTTTTTATAGCCTCTTTTTTCTTTCTTTTTTTATTTTTCGTCCGGAGTCTCATACCGACTTGTGGGGGAATCATAGTCTCCATCATCCTTTCCTCACATGAGACAATGCTCTAATAATGATGATCATCACACTTTTATTTACTTACAACTCAAGAATTACAACTCGATACTTAGAACAAAATATGACTCTATATGAATGCCTCCGGCGGTGTACCGGGATGTGCAATGGATCAAGAGTGACATGTATGAAAGAATTATGAATGGTGACTTTGCCACAAATATGATGTCAACTACATGATCATGCAAAGCAATATGACAATGATGAAACGTGTCATAATAAACGGAACGGTGGAAAGTTGCATGGCAATATATTTCGGAACGGCTATGAAAATGCCATAATAGGTAGATATGGTGGTTGTTTTAAGAAAGATAATGGTGGGTGTATGGTACCGGTGAAAGTTGCGCGGCACAACAGAGACTGGCAATGATGGAAGAGTGAGAGTGTGTATAATCCATGGACTCAACATTAGTCATAAAGAACTCACATACTTATTGGAAAAATCTATTAGTTATCGAAACGAAGTACTATGTGCATGCTCCTATGGGGATAGATTGGTAGGAAAAGACCATTGCTCATCCCCGACCGCCACTCATAAGGAAGACAATCAATAAATAAATCATGCTCCGACTTCATCACATAATGGTTCACCACTACGGGAATCATAAAATTTAACACAAGTATCTCTCAAACTCACAACTACTCAACTAGCATGACTCTAATATCACCATCTTCATATCTCAAAACAATCATCAAATATCAAACTTCTCATAGTATTCAATGCTCTATATGAAATTTTTTATTATACCCATCTTGAATATCCATCATAGTAGGACTAATTTCATAACCAAAGCAAATTAACATGTTGTTCTAAAAGATTCTCAAAATAATATAAGTGAAGCATAAGAGTTCGACAATTTCTTCAAAATAAAACTACCGCCATGCTCTAAAAAGATATAAGTAAAGTACTAGAGCAAATGATAGACTATTCCAAAAGATATAAGTGAAGATCAATGAGTAGTTGAATAATTATGTAACTATGTGAAGACTCTCTAACATTTAAGAATTTCAGATCTTGGTATTTTATTCAAACTTCAAGCAAAACAAAAGAAAATAAAATAACGATCCAAGCAACACACATATCATGTGCTGAATAAAAATATAGCCTCGAGTAAAGTTACCGATGAACGAAGACGAAAGAGGGGATGCCCTTCGAGCTTAGGCTCTTGGTTGTCCTTGAATATTACCTTGGGGTACCTTGGGCATCCCCAAGCTTAGGCTATTGCCACTCCTTATTCCGTAGTCCATCGAATCTTTACCCAAAATTTAAAAACTTCACAACCCAAAACTTAACAGAAAATCTCATAAGCTCCGTTAGTATAAGAAAATAAATCATCACTTTTGGTATTGTTATGGACTCATTCTAAATTCATATTGGTGTAATATTTATTGTGTTCCAACTTCTCTATGGTTCATACCCTCCGATACTACTCATAGATTCATCAAAATAAGCAAACAACACATAGAAAACAGAATCTATCAAAAATAGAACAGTCCATAGTAATCTATAGGTTTCGAATACTTCTGTAGCTCTAAAACTCCTGAGAAATTAAGAAGTCCTAAAAAATATGTTTATTAATCTACTGCAAGTGGAATTGGTATTTTATCGCTCTGGTAAAAAACTAAAATTATTCTTGTGAGCGCATACTTTCTGGTTTTTACAGCAAGATCAAATAACAATCACCCAAGAAGATCATAAAGGCTTTACTTGGCACAAACACTAATTAAAACATAAAAAACACAATCATAACAGAAGCTAGATTAATTAATTATTACTAAACAGAAGCAAAAGCAAAGAGCAAAAATAAAATTGGGTTGCCTCCCAACAAGCGCTATCGTTTAACGCCCCTAACTAGGCATGATGATTTCAATGATGCTCACATAAAAGATAAGAATTGAAACATAAAAAGAGCATCACGAAGAATATGACTAGCACATTTATATCTAACCCACTTTCTATACGTAGGGATTTTGTGAGCAAACAACTTATAGGAACAATAATCAATTAGCATAGGAAGGCAAAACAAGCGTAGCTTCAAGATTTTCAACATGTATAAAGGAAACTTGATATTATTGCAATTTCTACAAGCATAAATTACTCCCTCATAATAATTTTCAGTAGCATCATGAATGAATCCAACAATATAACTATTACATAAAAAGCATTTTTTTCATGAGCCACAATCATAAAAAAAAATTTACTCTCCACATAAGCAAAATTCTTCTCATTCGGAATAGTGAGAGCATCATAAGAAACTCGAATACTATAAATTGTTTCCACATTAAAGGAGAAATGTTTAGAAAAAGGGTAATCATAATCATGACAAGTTTTATAAATATAATCATCTCTACTTTTATAGCATAAGTATCATCATAATAATCATCATAAGTAGTAACTTTGTTCTCATCATAATCAATTAAAACCTCTTCCAAAATGATGGAATCATTACTAAATAAAGTCACGACCTCTTCAAATCCACTTTCATAATTGTCACAATAAGATTCAACATCCTCCAAAATAGTGGGATCATTACTTCCTAAAGTTGACACTCTTCCAAACCCACTTTTATCAATATAACCATCATAAATAGAAGGCATACTATCATCATAATCTAAGCAACTGAAGAAAACTCATATAAAAATACAGGTTTTGCTTCCAAAAAAGGCGCTCTAATCATACTCAAGCCCTTACAAGGTAGTGATGAGTTTCACGCACTCTAAGCCCCAGTAGATGCTATTCGTACAGTATGTTTGCAACGAGCGAAAGTTATGAAAATTTGCATATCAAAACTTGGAAGGTTAAATAAATCATATTCATGAAACATAACATCCCCAAATTTGAGACAAACATTAATTGCAGCAAATAAATTCTCAAACATGTCATTCTCATCAAACATAGCATCCCTAAGCTTGAGCCTTTTCATATCATAAGCATAATCACTCTCATCATTAATAGTATGGATAGCACCTATAGTATTGACATTATCATCACTAGTAGAATGCCTGTGCGTTGCCACGGACATTTTAAAAAAATTGACTAATTTGTCATGATAATGTTCCACTGGAAAAAACATATGAGGTTTACGGATATATGATATTCCCCCGCACACGTGGTGATTATGCCAATATTATGACACTGGCAAACCTCAAAAAAAATATTATGACACTGGCAGAATCCACGCACTAAACATGTGATGGTGACCAGGCTTGGTTAGCGGTTGAAACGTGCCTATGTTTAAGAAATGTTTACTCAAAACAGATAGTTCCAGGGATAATTTATTTAAAGGAAAAGGAGATATTTGGGTACAACCCAAATTACCGCATACATTTTAGGGAACAAATTTCATCAACTCACCATCTAAAATAGATGGACTTCTTATTAGGGGTAGATAGAGTTGCAGAATAATAGAAAACGATGTTATATATACTCCATGATGGACTTTCTTATTATGGCCATAATTCTGTGAAGCAAATAGTGAAGACTCAATAGCATGAAGTTATTCCTTTTAAAAGGTAAGTCACATAACACCTATAAATCTATTTTTCCTTCCTCTTGGACACACAATAAACCGTGTCATTCTATATAGAGGAAATAAACTAATAACTACAAACAATAGCCTTCTACTTTGCGCAACAATCAGTATAAATATATTTTTATGACATTGTGCTAACGGGATCTAGGGGGTGGCTGCCCCGCCCATGCATCACCGTAACTTGGAGGTTGCGGTAAATCGATAGTCTTGGAAGAGTGGGCTTGGTCAAGTCGGTCATGTAGTAGCAGTAGCACGTGCATAAAAGTTTCAGGCGATATTTCCATTTTTTAGTGAAATGAAAGTAGAGAAGGATAAGCTAAGGCCATGTATGCACAACCAACATATGAAAGACCAATGTACTATAGTCGGACATCATTTCAGTTCATAGATAATCAGTGAACAAGAGGGCATCAATTTAGTTCAAAACCAACCTTCTATATAAATTCATGCTAATTGAAAGGGTAAAACTACTAACCCATCTCCAGTAATTCTACAGCCAGAGAAAGTTAGAACATAACTGCTCATTATAAATTCTAGAAATGATTTTCATCACTATTCCATGTTACAAAAAATACCCCCACCCAAAGGTTAAAACCTAAGAGAGAGAAAAATGTATTTCAGAGTTCATGTAATATCCAGAAAATATTGAGCATCAACTGATCCACACATATTGCAGCCTAGAGAAAATGGCTATCTGAATTTCTAAGAACTTATGAATGCTTAATAAAATCAATTAGCTTTAGGAGAAACATACTCAACCACTATCTGAGTCAACTGTTACTCATTAATTCCCTATTATGACTTTTTGTGCTACCACTACAACCTAAAACAGTAAATCATATAACAGCAAATTGAGGTACATCCAAGTGAATCGGACCCTGATTACTCTATGTACAAAGGATCACCAATTGGTTTCTTATACATATATAAAGATTGATCCGCATATTGAATTTAGTATTATCAGAAGAATATGCGATTGATGCACATAACTATTGCTTGTGCTTAAAAAAAATACAAATTGGCAATGTGGATGTAAAACTGCAACCAATGGTATAAAATGAGCTATTCTGCTTCCGCTCGTTAGATTTTCAAAGACGATTTAATGAGTGGCAAGCACAAACAATAGTTTCCACTGCAAATAACCCCCAAAACGAAAAGGAAACAAGCTAGTGTGGAATGGGTAATACACCAGAGACCACTATTGCACTAATTGACGATAAATAAATATAGAAGGTGGAGGGATAAATGTCTCAATGGCTTTAAAACATGAAAATTCTTTAGACGAACTTGTAAGCAGGACTCACCTGTTCACACCTTCAGCACCAGATTCAAGCAAGAATAAACATACACACACATATGGAGTCTCATATTCCAACTATAGAATGGATCCATAACTGCATATTTCCTAATAAATTCATCAAATAATGTTAATTAGCATAGCCATCTTGTATATATGGCTTTACTCTGGAGATAAAATTATTAATATCTGCTAGATACAATAATGTTCTAGACATTGTTGTGAGCAAAAAATATGGGTCTCCAAATCTGAACTAACAATATTAGCCCAACAGATTAGGAAATCTGCTCCTACATGATGCATGATAGACCATCGATCTTATCTTCATCAACGAAAAGGAAAAGAATGAGAATAAAACAAATTGTAGTGACTGTGGGTACGAACATTTTCAGCAATCAGCAGTCATGCATTTAAAATGTCTGAGATGCTTCCGATTCCCCCACCAATTGAAACACCCTAATAAAAGCTCTAATCAGATCCAGCGACTCGGCAAAAATACAAAAAAAGGAAAAGAGCTTCCACTAAAAGCAATTGGTACCGTTCTTTCCTTCTTCTTATTTTCCGAAGGCAACCAATTTTCATCTCTCAAAGCTTCATCAGCTGCACATAGAGCATATATGCTATAAATCCCATTCTTTCATTCTTCTGATTTTCCGAAGGCAGACAATTTGCATCCCTAAAAGACTCATCAGCTGCACATAGAGCATATGCTATAAATCCCGATATAGATCTACTGTCATGGAAACAAAAATGTTCAATAACCAATTCGAAATATGAAACAAAGTTTAACTATGAGACATAAAACATCACCAGTTACATATTAGTCATATGATAGCATCTCATCAGAACATAACAGATTTCCAATTGTAGAAGAGAGACAATCGGTCTACCACAATGAACGTGTAATTAATAACTTCTATCTACTTAAATCATAGAGATACCTGGCAGAAGAAACGCCAAAGATAGGTCCAACAACGTGTTGTGGCATTGTAGACTGTTACTCCAAATGGCACTGAAGATAAGGGTCCTTATATCAGCACCAGTTATCACATGACAGTATTGCAGCATTGTCTACGGGAAAGCATGTATAGTATGCTGAAACATAACAACCTTATTTAAATTTCTCTTGAGCGGCTTATACATGAAATCCAAGAATGCACTGATACAGATACATGTATTAGTATAAGGCTGATAAGGATACGTAAATTCGCCATTTCCTAAAAGCACCAATATGGGGATACGCTTTTTTTAGTTCACAAAAAACATATCATCACCATCAGCTAATTAAAATTCAGTTCATTGAATCAGTACACAACTTCATCAGCATTTTGTGCATAACATTCCCATCAGCGAGGGTGAGTTACCGAGCATGGCACAGAGCAGGGCCGACCTCGGCAGGTGTGGGCAGAGTGCTCACCAGTCCGGTCAGATCTGCCAACATCCCGAGCTCCACCATGGCAGGCAACTCAAAGTCCCGGCCTTTGGCGAGAGAACAAACACAACCAGTAGTCAACAAGATGAGAAGAAGCAAGAAATCACGCTGGATCAAAAGGATGTCAAGTAGCAATTCATATATGATAAATCACAAGTGGAACAATCATGTGCAGAAAAGGGAACAACAATCCAATCTTACAGCTACAGTGGGAAAACCAATTTATACCGGATAGTTAGGCCTCGTGTCCACGCCTCCTCGTCGAAGAAATACATGGGAGTGACAACTACGAAACTAAAGCAAAACAACACAGAAGAAACCTACCCATGAGAATAGAAAAATAACTAAAATAATAATAATTGGAAGAGAATGAATGGAGTTACCGTCAGCCAGCTAAGGTCTTGATCATTAGTTTCCTTTTATATTGAGGGATTGATTGTTACTTTCCTACCCAGGCAAACATATAACTAATAATATATATGCTGTGAAAGAAAAATAAGATATAGAGTAGCCTAAGAAATACTTCTCTTTTCCTACTTAAGCGATGGTGTACGAGCATGAATTAAATCTAATTTTGAGGGGTTGCATACGAGATTGTATTCAATAATTCATATGATAGCAAAAAAAATGCTTCCATCCTGATCTTTCACACCCAATAATTATTTGTCTTATCCTTTATAACATATTGTATATCTATTTCCCACATTAATATCTATTTCCCTAGCACTACATGACCATCAGGTAATGTAGGTGCTGAACATTACGACTGATAAGCTTCTTGTCAGCAAAAACGCTTTAAAAGTCAACGCTGAAAAGATAGTACATCTACTGGAAGCAGCAAGAATGCAGCACACAATTACATACATATATCATTTATAAATGTAATCTTCGTTCCTACTTAACAATGAAACTGGCAGCGGGGATGCATAATATAAACCCAGATGCAATAATTGATGTCTATACTTTACTGGGTGATGGGAACATGTAGGCTGCATCATACGAATCCATAAGCAATTGGAATTCTACAAGGAGGCAAACAAATCGCTATGTGAGAATGACTCTTTCCTCGATAATGGCTGTTTTTATGTTTCGAACAAAACAACGGCAAAGCTTATGAGACCTTGTTTGGTCTGATCCTATGAGAGAATGTAAGCCCTGCCCAAATTGAACAACACTACAGAGGACTAAAAAACAGAGTGCAAATTCAGGAGGACTAAACCATTACATACCCAGTGGTCATTCACATCGACTACCTTAGTCCTGCGTCGTTCTCCAACAGCACATCGTCCATGGCCATGGCCTCGCACAACATCGTCCAGCGCAGCAGCGATGCCTGCTGCACACATTCTTCCAGTTTACGCTCCCCACATGCCGCAAAAGACCAACGAAACACATCCGTGCACGAATCATTCAACAAGGTGGCCCAAATCAGTGCCAATTCAAGGCCAGCAGTAGCAAATATATATATAGAAGAAACACTAATAGACATGATTTTGAGGAATCCAAGAATCTGGTAAAAGTTAAATGTCAAATGTATAGGGATTATTAGTATTATCTTTCTCATACCTTCTCTTCATTCTGGAA
Source organism: Triticum urartu (assembly GCF_003073215.2). NCBI lineage: Eukaryota > Viridiplantae > Streptophyta > Magnoliopsida > Poales > Poaceae > Triticum > Triticum urartu. The sequence goes on from NC_053025.1 coordinate 359,820,802, forward strand.
AAGACAATGATTAGAGATATATATACCATGCAGATAATTGAGATTTTGTTAACACGTGCTACACACATCAACCTGCACTGTGTTGGTAAATTATTCAGAAAAAAATTAAATTGACATAGAGCAGGAAGAAATCATATTTCAGTCTTGAAATAGAAAAATAGTATACCTATTATCCCATCTCAGTAAATATTTGCCACTCAAGACAGTAGTACAATAATCTGTACCAACAATATAGGGCAGGTCATAACCAAAAACTCAAGACGAGTTTGAGCTCTTTATTGAGAATCAGACCAAGAACCATAGAAAATTTAAGAAAGAAGACGGAAGACGAGGCATAGCTTACTGTGTGGTTGGACCCGATCCAGCCGAAGAGGAAGCAATCAGGCATCATGGACCCTGTTGCGGAAGGCCTCGATGGCAAATAAGGACCCCAGCCGGCAGGGCGGTGTTTTGAGCAATGGCAAGACGGAGACGTCGACATGCTTCACGAGCAGCCCCGGGACAGACTCCTCAAACACCTCCACTGCTGTTCAACGAAGGGTCAGGTACGTCTGTGTCTGTGCGTGCGTGAGCAAAGAGAAGAAGGTTCAGATCAGAGAGCGTACTGGCGTGGAGGAGCCTTGCGAAGAGAGCCCATCCTCGAGATGCCCAATCCATACCATACTGCATCCCGCGCAGCCGCCGTTGACGACCGAAGCACATCGTCCCACTTCGATTCCATCCAGTGGGAGGTCCGCGACATCCATATGGAGCCACCTCCGTTGCCAATTCCACCTCCCGAGTACCGCATCACCTGGCTGTCTTCTTCATCTCCGGCAAGCCAACGCCATCGGGTTTCCGTAACCTCCACGACGAGTGGAGTAGCCACAGGGGTCGCGATGTGGGCGCTGAAAAGGGAGGAGGTGGGCAGGGCTCCGGGGTATGCGTGGGTGCGCGGAGAGAGAGAGAGGGTCGCCGCCGCCGCCGCCGCCGCCGTGATCCAGATCGAGTTCCCAGGCGCGGGGAGAGATCGTTAGTTTTTTTTCTTTGTGTGAGGGGTCGTCGTACGGTTCTTTTTCGCGAGGGCGGTCGTCGTCCGGTTTTTTTCTCGCGCGAGGGGGCATCGTGCTTGGGTGTGAGGGAGGTGGGAGGATTGATAAAAAAATCAGCGAAAATAAACCATGGAAACTATTCATCAATTTCTATTAGGAGTAGAGATCACAATAAATAATAGGAGCAACATCATTTGGGGATACCTTTTTACCTTTGTTTTTTACGTTTTTTCTTTTTCTTCTTCACATCATGTGGGTTTAACCTTTTTTTGGAGCTCTTTATTAATGAGATTGGTTGGATAGAAGGCTCTTTCTCATTACCTGATTCATCATAAGAAAAAATAGGAGGATATTGGAAAATATCTTCTCTTTCATTAGTATTCTCTTCATCTTCTAATTGTTTTCTTGACTTTATGTAATTGGTAATATAAGGATTTTCAATGCAATTCATCACATAATACATATAAATTTCCTCTATATCAAAATCAAGAACTTTATCAAAGACAAATTCTGAAATATCCTTACTTATACGTTTCATTTCTTCATAACCCAGAAGCAAACTAAATTCATTATGATGCGCAAGGGAAATCAAGTCATCACAATTTTTGGACATGTTTCGATCATGAAACAATTTGCATTGGATATTTAAATGACCATGTTTATTGCAAATTTCATAAGGATGGCTAAGAAAATTTAAAATTTCAGCACAAACATCTAGCCTTTTTTGCAACCATTTAGTTTTTAAATACTTATGCCTCTTGCAAAATCTATCTTCCCTATTTGGTGTGTACTTGCAAACCCTATGCACTTCACAAAAATTGACATGCTTATAAGAGATATTTTCATCATGACTAGTGCAATCATCAGTAATACTATGGATATTCAAAGAGTTCGTACTAACAACATTGCAATCATGCTCATCATTAAAAGATTTAATGCCAAACATATAATGCATTCTTCTTCTAGCATTTTGGCACAATTATCGGAATCCTTATTTTCATGAAAGATGTAAAAAAGATGAAGCATATGAGGTACCCTCAATTCCATTTTTTTGTGATTTTCTTTTATAAACTAAACTAGTGATAAAACAAGAAACTAAAAGATTCGATTGCAAGATCTAAAGATGTACCTTCAAGTGCTAACATCCCCGACAACGGCGCTAGAAAAGAGCTTGATGTCTACTACACAACCTTCTTCTTGTAGACGTTGCTAGGCCTCCAAGTGCAGAGGTTTGTAGGACAGTAGCAAATTTTCCTCAAGTGGATGACCTAAGGTTTATCAATCCGTGGGAGGCATAGGATGAAAATGGTCTCTCTCAAACAACCCTGCAACCAAATAACAAAGAGTCTTTTGTGTCCCAACACACCCAATACAGTGGTAAATTGTATAGGTGCACTAGTCCGGCGAAGAGATTGTGATACAAGTGCAATATGAATGGTAGATATAGGTTTTTGTAATCTGAAAATATAAAAACAGCAAGATAACTAATGATAAAAGTGAGCGTAAACGGTATTGCAATGCTAGGAAACAAGGCCTAGGGTTCATACTTTCACTAGTGCAAATTCTCTCAACAATAATAACATAATTGGATCATATAACTATCCCTCAACATGCAACAAAAAGTCACTCCAAAGTCACTAATAACAAAGACCAAACGAAGAGATTATTGTAGGGTACAAAACCACCTCAAAGTTATTCTTTCTGATCGATCTATTCAAGAGTCCGTAGTAAAATAATACTAAGCTATTATTTCCGTTCGATCTATCCTAGAGTTCGCACTAGAATAACACCTTAAGACACAAATCAACCAAAACCCTAATGTCACCTAGATACTCCAATGTCACCTCAAGTATCCGTGGGTATGATTATACGATATGCATCACACAATCTCAAATTCATCTATTCAACCAACACAAAGAACTTCAAAGAGTGCCCCAAAGTTTCTACCGGAGAGTCAAGACAAAAACGTGTGCCAACCCCTATGCATAAATTCACGAGGTCACGGAACCTGCAAGTTGATCACCAAAACATACATCAAGTAGATCACGTGAATATCCCATTGTCACCACAGATAAGCACATGTAAGACATACATCAAGTGTAAATCCTTAAAGACTCAATCCGATAAGATAACTTCAAAGGGAAACTCAATCCCTTACAAGAGAGTAGAGGGGAAGAAACATCATAAGATCCAACTATAATAGCAAAGCTCGCGGTACATCAACATCGTGCCGAATCAAGAACACGAGAGAGAGAGATCAAACACATAGCTACTGGCACATACCCTCAGCCCCGAGGGTGAACTACTCCCTCCTCGTCATGGAGAGCGCCGGGATGATGAAGATGGACACCGGAGAGGGATTCCCCCTCCGGCGGGGTGCCAAAACGGGTCTAGATTGGTTTTCGGTGGCTACAGAGGCTTGAGGCGGCGGAACTCCTGATCTAGGTTTCTGTTTGGAAGTTTGGGTATATATAAGAGGTGTTGGAGTCGGGAATAAGTCAGGGGGGTCTCCGAGGCGGCCACGAGGTAGTGGGTGCGCCCGGGGGGTAGCCCCCCCCACCCTCGTGGGTGCCTCGGGACTCTTCTGGCCCATCTCTGATACTCCGTGGACTTCTTCTGGTCCAAAAATAGTCTCCATGAAATTTCAGGTCAATTGGACTATGTTTGGTTTTCCTTTTCTGCGATACTCAAAAACAAGAAAAAAACAGAAACTAGCACTGGGCTCTAGATTAATAGGTTAGTCCCAAAAATCATATAAAATATCATATAAATGCATATAAAACATCCTAGATGGATAATATAGTAGCATGGAACAAACCAAAATTATAGATACGTTGGAGACGTATCACCAAGACATTCCAATCCAACCACAAGAATCTTGATCTCTAGCCTTCCCCAAGTTGCTTTCCACTCAAATCACCTTTCCACCATAGCCAAATCCATGAGAAAGAGTTGAGTGTTGGGGAGACTATCATTTGAATCACAAGAGCAAGGAGTTCATCATCAACACACCATCTATTACCTTTTGGGTGGTGTCTCCTAGATTGGTTAGGTGTCACTTGGGAGCTTCCGACAAGATTGTGGAGTTGAACCAAGGAGTTTGTAAGGGCAAGGAGATCGCCTACTTCGTGAAGATCTACCCGAGTGAGGCAAGTCCTTCGTGTGTGATGGCCATGGTGGGATAGACAAGGTTGCTTCTTCATGGACCCTTCGTGGTGGAGCCCTCCGTGGACTCGCGTGAAGGAAATATGCCCTAGATGTTGGAAATATGCCCTAGAGGCAATAATAAAAGCATTATTATTATATTTCCTTGTTCATGATAATTGTCTTTATTCATGCTATAATTGTGTTATCCGGAAATCGTAATACATGTGTGAATAACAGACACCAACATGTCCCTAGTAAGCCTCTAGTTGACTAGCTCGTTGATCAACAGATAGTCATGGTTTCCTGACTATGGACATTGGATGTCATTGATAACGAGATCACATCATTAGGAGAATGATGTGATGGACAAGACCCAATCCTAAACATATCACAAGATCGTATAGTTCGTTTGCTAGAGTTTTTCCAATGTCAAGTATCTTTTCCTTAGACCATGAGATCGTGTAACTCCCGGATACCGTAGGAGTGCTTTGGGTGTGCCAAACGTCACAACGTAAATGGGTGACTATAAAGGTATACTACGGGTATCTCCGAAAGTGTCTGTTGGGTTGACACGGATCAAGACTGGGATTTGTCACTCCGTATGACGGAGAGGTATCACTGGGCCCACTCGGTAATGCATCATCATAATGAGCTCAAGGTGACCAAGTGTCTGGTCACGGGATCATGCATTATGGTACGAGTAAAGTGACTTGCTGGTAACGAGATTGAACGAGGTATTGGGATACCGACGATCGAATCTCGGGCAAGTAACATATCGATTGACAAAGGGAATTGCATACGGGGTTGCTTGAATCCTCGACATCGTGGTTCATCCGATGAGATCATCGAGGAGCATGTGGGAGCCAACATGGGTATCCAGATCCCGCTGTTGGTTATTGACTGGAGAGTCATCTCGGTCATGTCTACATGTCTCCCGAACCCGTAGGGTCTACACACTTAAGGTTCGGTGACGCTAGGGTTGTAGGGATATGTATATGCAGTAACCCGAATGTTGTTCGGAGTCCCGGATGAGATCCCGGACGTCACGAGGAGTTCCAGAATGGTCCGGAGGTAAAGATTTATATATGGGAAGTCCTGTTTTGGGCATCGGGACAAGTTTCGGGGTCATCGGTATTGTACCGGGACCACCGGAAGGGTCCCGGGGGTCCATCGGGTGGGGCCACCTGTCCCGGGGGGGCCACATGGGCTGTAGGGGGTGCGCCTTGGCCTACATGGGCCAAGGGCACCAGCCCCAAGAGGCCCATGCGCCTAGGGTTTCAAGGAGGAAGAGTCCTAGGAGGGGAAGGCACCTCCTAGGTGCCTTGGGGAGGAGGGATTCCTCCCCTTGGCCGCACCCCCTAGGAGATTAGATCTCCTAGGGCCGGCGCCCCCCCCTTGGCCCTCCTATATATAGTGGGGAGATGGAGGACTTCTTACCCTTGCCTTTGGTGCCTCCCTCTCCCTCTCCAACACCTCCTCCTCCATAGTGCTTAGCGAAGCCCTGCCGGAGTACTGCAGCTCCATCACCACCACGCCGTCGTGCTGCTGTTGGAGCCATCTTCCTCAACCTCTCCTTTCCCCTTGCTGGATCAAGAAGAAGGAGACGTTACGCTGACCGTACGTGTGTTGAACGCGTAGGTGCCGTCCGTTCGGTGCTAGGATCTCCGGTGATTTGGATCACGTCGAGTACACCTTCCTCATCCCCGTTCTTTGAACGCTTCCACGCGTGATCTACAAAGGTATGTAGATGCAATCCAATCACTCGTTGCTAGATGAACTCATAGATGGATCTTGGTGAAACCGTAGGAAATTTTTTGTTTTCTGCAACGTTCCCCAACAACTAGAAGCAATAATAAAGTTGTTATTTATATTTCCTTATATCATGATAAATGTTTATTATTCATGCTAGAATTGTATTAACTGGAAACTTAGTACATGTGTGAATACATAGACAAACAGAGTGTCACTAGTATGCCTCTACTTGACTAGCTCGTTTATCAAAGATGGTTAAGTTTCCTAACCATAGACATGAGTTGTCATTTGATGAACGGGATCACATCATTAGAGAATGATGTTTGACTTGACCCGTCTGTTAGCTTAGCAATAGTTTATTACTATTGTTTTCTTCATAACTTATACATGATCCAATGACTATGAGATTATGCAACTCCCGTATAGCGGAGGAACACTTAGTGTGCTATCAAACGTCACAGCGTAACTGGGTGACTATAAAGATGCTCTACAGGTGTCTCCGATGGTGTTTGTTGAGTTGGCATATATCAAGATTAGGATTTGTCACTCCGTGTATCGGAGAGGTATCTCTGGGCCCTCTCGGTAATGCACATCACTATAAGCCTTGCAAGCAATGTGACTAATGAGTTAGTTGCGGGATGATGCATTACGGAACGAGTAAAGAGACTTGCCGGTAGGGAGATTGAACTAGGTATTGAGATACCGACGATCGAATCTCGGGCAAGTAACATACCGATGACAAAGGGAACAACGTATGTTGTTATGCGGTTTGACCGATAAATATCTTCGTAGAATATGTGGGAGCTAATATGAGCATCCAGGTTCCACTATTGGTTATTGACCGGAGATGAGTCTCGGTCATGTCTACATAGTTCTCGAACCCGTAGGGTCCGCACGCTTAACGTTCGATGACGATCGATATTATGAGTTTATGTGTTTTGATGTACCGAAGGTTGTTCGGAGTCCCGAATGTGATCGCGGACATGACGAGGAGTTTCAAAATGGTTGAGACATAAAGATTGATATATTGGATGACTATATTCGGACACCGAATGAGTTTCGGGGGTCACCGGATATATATTAGAGTGCCGGAAGGGTTATCGGAACCACCGGAGAAGTAATCGGCCTTATTGGGCCTAGGGGAGAAAGAGAGGGGCTGCCAAGGGCTGGACGCCCCCCTGGTCCTAGTCCGAATTGGACTAGGGGGAGGGACGACTCCCCCTCCTTCCTTCTCTTCCCCCTCCTTCCTTCTTCTCCTCGTAGGACTAGGAAAGGGGGGAGTCCTGCTCCTACTAGGAGGAGGATTCCTCCCCCCTTGGCACGCCTATGAGGGCCGGCCGGCCTCCCCCTCCCTCCTTTATATATGTGGGGAGGGGGCACCCTAGGACACACAAGTTGATTGTTTAGCCGTGTGCGGTGCCCCCTCCACAGAATTCCACCTCGGTCATATCGTTGTAGTGCTTAGGCGAAGCCCTACGTCGGTAACTTCATCATCACCGTTATCACGCCGTCGTGCCGATAAAACTCTCCTTCAGCCTCAACTGGATCAAGAGTATGAGGGACGTCACCGAGCTGAACGTGTGCAGATCGTGGAGGTGCCATGCGTTCGGTACTTGATCGGTTGGATCACGAAGACGTTCAACAACATTAACCGCGTTTCATAACGCTTCCACTTTCGGTCTACGAGGGTACGTAGACATACTCTTCACCTCTCGTTGCTATGCATCTCCAAGATAGATCTTGCGTGATCGTAGGAATTTTTTTGAATAAGAATTTTTTTTAAAGACCTCAGTGAAGCTGCTTATATATTGGGCATCGAGATCTATAGAGATAGATCAAGACGCTTAATTGGACTTTCAGAAAGCACATACCTTGATAAAGTTTTGATGAAGTTCAAAATGGATCAAGCAAAGAAAGGGTTCTTACCTGTGTTACAAGGTGTGAAGTTGAGTCAGACTCAATGCCCGACCACTGCAGAAGATAGAGAGAAAATGAAAGTCATTCCCTATGCTTTAGTCATAGGTTCTATCATGTATGCAATGCTGTATACCAGACATGATATGTGCCTTGCTATTACTTTAGCATGGAGGTACCAAAGTAATCCAGGAGTGGATCACTGGACAGCGGTCAAGAACATCCTACCTGAAAAGTACTAAGGATATGTTTCTCGCTTATGGAGGCGACAAAGAGCTTGTCATAAACGGTTACATCGATGCAAGCTTTGGCACTGAACCGGATGACTCTAAGTCACAAACCGGATACGTATTTTTATTGAATGGTGGAGTTGTCAGTTGGTGCAGTTCCAAGCAGAGCATCGTGGCGGGATCTACTGTTGGGGAACGCAGTAATTTCAAAAAAAATCCTACACACACACAAGATCATGGTGATGCATAGCAACGAGAGGGGAGAGTTTCGTCTACGTACCCTCGTAGACCATAAGCGGAAGCGTTATGACAATGTGGTTGATGTAGTCGTGTGTCTTCATGATCAACTGATCCTTAGTACTGAAAGTACGACACCTCCATGATCTGCACACGTTCGGCTCGGTGACGTCCCACGAACTCATGATCCAGCAGAGTGTTGAGGGAGAGCTTCGTCAGCACGACGCCATGATGACGATGATGATGATGCTACCAGAACACGGCTTCGCCTAAGCACCGCCACGATATGACTGAGGTGGATTACGGTGGAGGGGGGCACCGCACATGGCTAAGACATCAATGATCAACTTGTGTGTCTATAGGGTTCCCTCCTCCCCCGTATATAAAGAAGTGGGGGAGAGGGAGGGTCGGCCCTCTACTATGGCGCGCCCTGGGGAGTCCTACTCCCACCAGGAATAGGATTCCCCATGTAGGAGTAGGAGAGAAGGAAAGGGAAGAGAGAAGAGAAGGAAGGAGGGGGCACCGCCCTCCCCCCTAGTCCAATTCGGACTAGGCCTTGGGGGGCGTGGCCTGCCCTAGGCAGCCCCTCCCTCTCTCCCCTAAAGCCCATTAGGGCCCATATACTCCCCGGGGGGGTTCCGGTAACCCCCGGTACTCCAGTTAATGCCCAAACTTACCCGAAACCATTCTGATGTCCAAACATAGTCATCCAATATATTGATCTTTATGTCTCGACCATTTCGAGACTCCTCGTCATGTCCGTGATTATATTCGGGACTCCGAACAACCTTCGGTACATCAAAACACATAAACTCATAATACTGATCGTCACCGAACGTTAAGCGTGCGGACCCTACGAGTTCGAGAACTATGTAGACATGAATGAGACACGTCTCTGATCAATAACCAATAGCGGAACCTGGATGTTCATATTGGCTCCCACATATTCTACAAAGTTCTTTATCGGTCAAACCGCATAACGATATACGTTGTTCCCTTTGTGATCGGTATGTTACTTGCCCGAGATTCGATCGTCGGTATCTCAATACCTAGTTCAACCTCGTTACCGGCAAGTCTCTTTACTCGTTCCGTAATGCTACATCCCGTAACTAACTCATTAGCTACATTTCTTGCAAGGCTTATAGTGATGTACATTACCGAGATGGCCCATAGATACTCTCCGACAATCGGAGTGACAAATCCTAATCTCGATCTATGCCAACTCAACAAACACCATCGGAGACACCTGTAGAGCACCTTTATAATCACCCAATTACGTTGTGACGTTTGGTAGCACACAAAGTTTCCTCCGATATTTGGGAGTTGCATGATCTCATAGTCATAGGAACATGTATAAGTTATGGAGAAAGCAATAGCAACAAACTAAACGATCATCGTCCTAAGCTAACGGAATGGGTCAAGTCAATCACATCATTCTCTAATGATGTGATCCCGTTAATCAAATGACAACTCATGTCTATGGTTAGGAAACATAACCATCATTGATCTAACGAGCTAGTTAAGTAGAGGCATACTAGTGACATTCTGTTTGTCTATGTATTCACACATGTACTAAGTTCCGGTTAATACAATTCTAGCATGAATAATAAACATTTATCATGATATAAGGAAATATAAATACAACTTTTATTATTGCCTCTAGGGCATATTTCCTTTAGTCTCCCACTTGCACTAGAGTCAATAATCTAGATTACATTGTAATGATTCTAACACCCATGGAGTCTTGGTGTTGATCATGTTTTGCTCGTGAGAGAGGCTTAGTCAACGGGTCTGCAACATTCAGATCTGTATGTATCTTGCAAATCTCGATGTCTCCCTCCTTGACTTGATCACGGATGGAATTGAAGCGTCTCTTGATGTGCTTGGTTCTCTTGTGAAATCTGGATTCCTTTGCCAAGGCAATTGCACCAGTATTGTCACAAAAGATTTTCATTGGACCCGATGCACTAGGTATTACACCTAGATCGGATATGAACTCCTTCATCCAGACTCCTTCATTGCTGCTTCCGACGTAGCTATGTACTGATATGTCTCCAACGTATCTATAATTTTTGATTGCTCCATGCTATATTATTTTCTGTTTTGGACATTATTGGGCTTTATTATACACTTTTATATTATTTTTGGGACTAACCTATTAACCGGAGGCCCAGCCCAGAATTGCTGTTTTTTTGCCTATTTTAGGGTTTCAAAGAAAAAGAATATCAAACAGAGTCCAAACGGAATAAAACCTTCGAGAACATGATTTTTGGAACGAACAAGATCCAGGAGACTTGGACCCTACGTCAAGCAACCAACAGGGAGGCCACGAGGTAGGGGGGCGCGCCTATCCCCCAGGCGCGCCCTCCACCCTCGTGGGCCCCCTGTTGCTCCACCTACGTACTCCTTCCTCCTATATATACCTACGTACCCCCAAACGATCAGATACGGACCAAAACCCTAATTCCACCACCGTAACTTTCTGTATCCACGAGATCCCATCTTGGGGCCTGTTCCGGAGCTCCGCGAAGGGGGCATCGATCACGGAGGGCTTCTACATCAACACCATAGCCTCTCCGATGAAGTGTGAGTAGTTTACCTCAGACCTTCGGGTCCATAGTTATTAGCTAGATGGCTTCTTCTCTCTTTTTGGATCTCAATACAGAAGTTCTCCCCTCTCTTGTGGAGATCTATTGATGTAATCTTCTTTTGCAGTGTGTTTGTTGAGACGATGAATTGTGGGTTTATGATCAAGTTTATCTATGAACAATATTTGAATCTTCTCTGAATTCTTTTATGTATGATTGGTTATCTTTGCAAGTCTCTTCGAATTATCAGTTTGGTTTGGCCTACTAGATTGATATTTCTTGCAATGGGAGAAGTGCTTAGCTTTGGGTTCAATCTTGCGGTGTCCTTGCCCAATGACAGTAGGGGCAGCAAGGCATGTATTGTATTGTTGCCATCGAGGATAACAAGATGGGGTTTTCATCATATTGCATGAGTTTATCCCTCTACATCATGTCATCTTGCTTAAAGCGTTACTCTGTTCTCTTGAACTTAATACTCTAGATGCATGCTGGATAGCGGTCGATGTGTGGAGTAATAGTAGTAGATGCAGGCAGGAGTCGGTCTACTTGTCTCGGACGTGATGCCTATATACATGATCGTACCTAGATATTCTCATAACTATGCTCAGTTTTGTCAATTGCTCAACAGTAATTTGTTCACCCACCGTAAAATACTTATGCTCTTGAGAGAAGCCACTAGTGAAACCTATGGCCCCCGGGTCTATCTTCATCATATTAATCTTCTAACACTTAGTTATTTTCATTGCCTTTTATTTTACTTTGCATCTTTATCATAAAAATACCAAAAATATTATCTTATCATATCTATCAAATCTCACTCTCGTAAGTGACCATGTAGGGATTGACAACCCCTTATCGCATTGGTTGCGAGGATTTATTTGTTTTGTGTAGGTGCGAGGGACTCGCGCGTAGCCTCCTACTAGATTGATACCTTGATTCTCAAAAACTGAGGGAAATACTTACGCTACTCTGCTGCATCACCCTTTCCTCTTCAAGGGAAAACCAACGCAAGTGCTCAAGAGGTAGCAAGAAGGATTTCTGGTGCCGTTGTCGGGGAGGTCTACGCAAAAGTCAACATACCAAGTACCCATCACAAACCCTTATCTCCCGCATTACATTATTTGCTATTTGCCTCTCGTTTTCCTCTCCCCCACTTCACCCTTGATGTTTCATTCGCCCCCTCTCTCTCTCTATCCTCCCTCTCTTTCTCTATTTGCCTCCTTTTGCCCGTTCCTCGTTTGCTTGTGTGTTGGATTGCTTGCTTGTCACGATGGCTCAAGATAACACTAAATTGTGTGACTTTACCAATACCAACAACAATGACTTTATTAGCACTCTGATTGCTCCTCTTACCGATGCTGAATCTTGTGAAATTAATGCTGCCTTGCTAAATCTTGTCATGAAAAATCCGTTTTCCGGCCTTCCTAGTGAAGATGCCGCTACCCATCTAAATAGCTTCGTTGATTTGTGTGATATGTAAAAGAAGAAAGATGTGGACAATGATATTGTTAAATTGAAGCTATTTCCTTTTTCGCTTAGAGATAATGCTAAAGCTTGGTTTTCGTCTTTGCCTAAAAATAGTATTGATTCTTGGAATAAGTGCAAAGATGCTTTTATCTCTAAGTTTTTTCCTCCCGCTAAGATCATCTCTCTTAGAAACGATTATGATTTTTAAGCAACTTGATCATTAACATGTTGCACAAGCTTGGGAGAGGATGAAATTAATGATACATAATTGCCCTACGCATGGTTTGAATTTATGGATGATTATACAAAAAATTTATGCCGGATTGAATTTTGCTTCTAGAAATCTTTTAGATTCGGCCGCGGGAGGCACTTTTATGGAAATCACTTTAGGAGAAGCTACTAAACTCCTAGATAATGTTATGGTTAATTATTCTCAATGGCACACTGAAAGATCTACTAATAAAAAAGTGCATGCGATAGAATAAATTAATGTTTTGAGTGGAAAGTTGGATGAACATATGAAATTATTTGCTAATAAAAGTGTTTCTTCTGATCCTAATGATATGCCTTTGTCTACTTTGATTGAGAATAATAATGAATCTATGGATATGAATTTTGTTGGTAGGAACAATTTTGGTAACAACGCGTATAGAGGAAACTTTAATCCTAGGCCATATCCTAGTAATTGCTCTAATAATTATGGTAATTACTACAACAATTCTTATGGAAATTATAATAAGATGCCCTATGATTTTTAGTCTAATATTAAAGAATTTATTACTTCACAAAAAAATTTCAATGCTTTGATTGAAGAAAAATTGCTTAAGATTGATGAGTTGGCTAGGAACGTTGATAGAATTTCTCTTGATGTTGATTCTTTGAAACTTATATCTATTCCTCCTAAGCATGATATCAATGAGTCTCTCAAAGCCGTGGGAATTTCCATTGATGAGTGCAAAGAAAGAACCGCTAGGATGCGTGCTAAGAAAGATTCCTTTATAAGAGCGTGTTGTTCTAGTTTCCATGATAATAAAGATGAAGATCTAAAAGTTATTGATGTGTCCCCTATTAAACCTTTGTTTTGCAATATGAATCTTGATAATGATGGGACTGAATATGATCCACCTTTACCTAGACGGCGTTCCAAAGATTCGGAGTCTTTAGATCTTGATGCTAAAATTGTTAAAAGTGGGATTGAAGAAGTCAAAACTTTAAATAGTAATGAACCCACTATTTTGGATTTCAAGGAATTTAATTATGATAATTGCTCTTTGATAGATTGTATTTCCTTGTTGCAATCCGTGCTAAATTCTCCCCATGCTTATAGTCAAAATAAAGCTTTTACCAAACATATCGTTAATGCTTTGATGCAATCTTATGAAGAAAAACTTGAGTTGGAAGTTTCTATCCCTAGAAAACTTGAGTGGGAACCAACTATTAAAATTAAAATTAAAGATCATGAATGCTATGCTTTTTGTGATTTGGGTGCTACTGTTTCCATGATTCCAAAAACTTTGTGTGATTTGTTAGGTTTCCGTGATTTTGATGATTGCTCTTTAAACTTGCACCTTGCGGATTCCATTATTAAGAAACCTATGGGAAAAATTAATGATGTTCTTATTGTTGCAAATAGGAATTATGTGCCCGTAGATTTTATCATTCTTGATATAGATTGCAATCCTTCATGTCCTATTATTCTTGGTAGACCTTTCCTTAGAACGATTGGTGCAATTATTGGTATGAAGGAAGGAAATATTAGATTCCAATATCCGTTAAGGAAAGGCATGGAACACTTTCCTAGAAAGAAAATTAAATTATCTTATGAATCTATTATGAGAGCCACTTATGCCTACCAAAGATGGCACTACCTAGATCTATCCTTGCTTCTTATGCCTAGCTAGGGGCGTTAAACGATAGCGCTTGTTGGGAGGCAACCCAATTTTATTTTTATTCCTTACTTTTTGCTCATGTTTAGTAATAAATAATTTATCTAGCCTCTGTTTTGGTTGTGTTTTTTGTGTTTAATTAGTGTTTGTGCCAAGTAGAACCGTTGGGAAGACTTGGGGAAAGTCTTGTTAATCTTGTTGTAAAAAACAAAAAATTTAGCGCTCACGAGAACTGCTGCCATTTTTATTTGGATAGTGCTATGTAGTTAATTCTTTTGCAGATGATTAATAGATAAATTCCTCACGTCTAGCAATTTATTTTAGAATTTTTGAGGTTCCAGATTGTAGCGACCTGACCTCAAACAGTCAAGTCTCTGTGTTTCAGTGTCATCCCTGGATCGGTAATGCTGACACACACAGTACTCGAAGGATTTATAACAGAGTAGCAATCACACACTTATTACATCGAATGTCTCAAAAGAGAACTTATTACAATAATATGGCTTAAGGCCATCTAATGCGATAACAGCGGAAGGCTTGGAAGATAAAGTGAGTCCATCAACTCCAACGGCATAGCTGAGCTACACGGCAACGACCTAACGGACCTTACTCCTCGTCTGAAAAGTCTATAACATAATACATTGCAGCCCGAGAACGGGTCAGCACATGGAATATGCTGGCAATGTAACACAGTAGAGCAAGAACAGAATAAAGCTATCACTACATGCATATTTGGCTGGTGGAAAGCTCTATGGTTAAAGTTTTTGCGAAAAGCCAATTTTTCCCTACAACAAAGGAATAGATTTTAATTTAACTATCATGGTAGTTGAACAAATATTGAGAAGGTAACCCCAACTCAATCCCAATTAAAGTAATTAACAACCCAACAATATTAATTAAGAGTGATGAGACACATGTGATAACTCAAGTACTAGATACTCAAGATTGTCCATAACCGGGGACACGGCTAATCATGATTAGTTTGTGCACTCTGGAGAGGGTTGCACACTTTTCCCCACAAGACTTGATCGCCTCCGTTGGATTTCTCGCACCACACGGTGTTTGAGAAACAGATGACCAAGACACAGTCTTTCAGAAACATTAACTCTCTACTCCGGGTAGACCATACCAAACCTACAAAACTCACTACCTGCTGATCTACCTCTTCAAGAGCTTCACGTAACTTACTCAACTATGCTAGAGCCCATAATAGCTTGTGGTTGCACACGGAAGTTTCTAGCATGAATCATCTCAGTTCCCTTTGAGCCTGGGTGGCGGTCCATAGGAAGATCACATGGGTACCCCGGGATTTCCAAAAAAATAGACAACACTGGGTTCCCCAGATGCCTCAATCCACCCAGATGTTAATTTAAGTCGCCACCTTAAGTTGAACCATTAATTAATAACCTCACATCTGTCATGGATTTCACTCAAACCCGAACCACGTCTACGAGCATAGCATAGCATAGCAATATAAGCAACGCGTAGAAGTAACTCCCAAGGGTTTGATAGTAACAGGGCAATAGGTTCTACCTCAACAACTACTTCCCAACCCACAAGTTAATGACATCCTAATCATGCAATGTTTTAGGATTGGAACTAATGCATAAAAACTGGGTATGAAAAGAGTATGATCAATGTGTTACTTGCCTTGCTGACGATCCGCAAAACCTAGGGATTCGTAGTAGCACGCTTCGCACTCCGGGTGTTCTATCGCAAACAAACAATAACGTACATAATCACTAAGCAAAGATGCACAAGCAAAACTCAAATACGAGGGGTTGACCAGAAAGTTCAACTTAAGAACTCCGGTTTGCAAAAAGAATCAAATCAAACGGAGCAACGAAACTCAAACGACAAAAGAAATAAGATCCATTTAGTAATATGAACTAAGGTCAAATTTTACTGTACCGAAATCTTGTTCAAGTTGATTAAACAGAAAGAGGGTCTTGAGACGAAGATCTAGGCGCTTGAATCGCCTGATTCCGACTAATGAGCGAAAAGATAAACAGAAACTAAGATCGGATCAGAAATTGCGATTGAAAATAATCGCGGATAAATCCGATAAAAGAAACTGACGAATAGACTAACGAACGAACGTTCGTTAACTGTAACTAACGGGCGAAAATCGTTTGCTAAGACGAACGTACGGACGAATGTCCGCAAAAAAGAAAAACCGAAAAAAACCGGCGAACCAAAAAAACGTATCTAGGGTTTCTTAAAAAAAACCGAACGGTTTTAAAAAAAGAAAACTGGCGGTCTCGGATCCAGCGAGGGGCTCCGGCGAGGCGGCGGGGCAACGGGGCGGCGGCTCGCGGGCGGCGGTGGCAAGCGGCGACGGCGAGGCGCGACAGGCGACGGCGGCTCGAGGCGCGGGCGGCGGGGCTGCGGTGGTGGTGGTTTGGGGCGGCGACTTATAAAGAGGGGGGCGGCTGCTTGGGGGAGGGGGCAAGGCAGCGGCGGTGGAGAGGAGTCCGGGTCGGCGGCGGTAGCGGCGCGCGCGCGGGGAGGCGGTGGCGGCTGGGCCGGCGGCCTGGCTGGGTTCGGCCCAGTCGGGCGCGGGAGTTTTTTTTAATAATTTCGCTGACAGAAATAAAATCCTAGAAAATAAAATAAAATCTAAAAATGCCAAAGCAAATTTTCACCGTCTAAAAATATTTAGAACGAGATGAACATTTTCTTGGCCCTAAAATGCAATTTTGAAAACGTGCAATTTTTCTAATGCAAATAAAATCAAATAAAATGATTTTAATATTTTTTTCTCCAATATTTCAATTATTTTGGAGAAGTCATATTATCTCCTCTCATATCTTTTAATATGAAATATTTTTCGGAGAAAAAAATAA
Organism: Triticum urartu; assembly: GCF_003073215.2. NCBI lineage: Eukaryota > Viridiplantae > Streptophyta > Magnoliopsida > Poales > Poaceae > Triticum > Triticum urartu. Next base: position 359,837,900 of record NC_053025.1, read on the forward strand.
TTAAAATCAAAATCCTCGTTTCATTATTTGATAAAAAAAATCAAATATGAAAACCGGGAAATCCCCAACTCTCTCCGAGGGTCCTTGAGTTGCTTAGGATTTTCGAGGATTGCAGAGCGGAAATGCAATAAAATATGATATGCACGGATGACCTATGTATAACATACCAAATTGAAAATTTGGGATGTTACACAGATCTTGCGCTAGCTACAGATTACTACAGACTGTTCTGTTTTTGACAGATTCTGTTTTTCATGTGTTGTTTGCTTATTTTGATGAATCTATGGCTAGTAAAATAGTTTATAAACCATAGAGAAGTTGGAATATAGTAGGTTTAACACCAATATAAATAAAGAATGAGTTCATTACAGTACCTTGAAGCGGTCTTTTGTTTTCTTTCGCTAACGGAACTCACGAAATTTTCTACTTTAAGTTTTGTGTTGTGAAGTTTTCAAGTTTTGGGTAAAGATTTGATGGATTATGGAACAAGTAGTGGCAAGAGCCTAAGCTTGGGGATGCCCATGGCACCCCCAAGATAATCTAAGGACACCTAAAAGCCAAAGCTTGGGGATGCCCCGGAAGGCATCCCCTCTTTCGTCTACTTCTATTGGTAACTTTACTTGGAGCTATATTTTTATTCACCACATGATATGTGTTTTGCTTGGAGCGTCTTGTATGATTTGAGTCTTTATTTGTTAGTTTAACACAATCATCCTTGTTGTACACACCTTTTGAGAGAGACACACATGATTCGGAAATTATTAGAATACTCTATGTGCTTCACTTATATCTTTTGAGTTATATAGTTTTGCTCTAGTACTTCACTTATACTCCCTCCGTTCCAAATTACTTGTCGCAGAAATGGATGTATCTAGAACTAAAATACATCTAGATACATCCATACCTGCGACAAGTAATTCGGAACGGAGGGAGTATCTTTTTAGAGCACGATGGTGGATTTGTTTTATAGAAACTATTGATCTCTCATGCTTCACTTAGATTATTTTGAGAGACTTAAATGGCATGGTAATTTGCTTAAATAATCCTAATATGCTAGTTATACAAGATTAATAATAAAATTCTCTTATGAGTGTCTTGAATACTATGTGAAGTTTGATACTTGATAATTGTTTTGAGATATGGAGATGGTGATATTAGAGTCATGCTAGTTGAGTAGTTGTGAATTTGAGAAATACTTGTGTTAAAGTTTGTGATTCCCGTAGCGTGCACGTATGGTGAACCGTTATGTGATGAAGTCGGAGCATGATTTATTTATTGATTGTCTTCCTTATGAGTGGTGGTCGGGGACGAGCGATGGTCTTTTCCTACCAATATATCCCCCTAGGAGCATGCGTGTAATACTTTGCTTTGATAATTTGTAGATTTTTGCTATAAGTATATGAGTTCTTTATGACTAATGTTGAGTCCATGGATTATACGCACTCTCACCCTTCCACCATTGCTAGCCTCTCTAATACTGCACACCTTTTGCCGCTATCATACACTCACCATATACCTTCCTCAAAACAGCCACCATACCTACCTATCATGGCATTTCCATAGCCATTCCGAGATATATTGCCATGCAACTTTCCACTGTTCCGTTCACTATGACACGCTCCATCATTGTCATATTGCTTTGCATGATCATGTAGTTGACATTGTATTTGTGGCAAAGCCACCGTTCATAATTCTTTCATACATGTCACTCTTGATTCATTGCATATCCCGGTACACCACCGGAGGCATTCATATAGAGTCATTTCTTTTTCTAAGTATAGAGTTGTAATTCTTGAGTTATAAGAAAATAAAAGTGTGATGATCATCATTATTAGAGCATTGTCCCAGTGAGGAAAGGATGCTGGAGACTATGATTCCCCCACAAGTCGGGATGAGACTCCGAACGAAAAATAAAAAAATAAAAAAGAGGCCATAAAAAAAGGAGAAAAGGCCCAAACAAAAAAATGAGAGAAAAAGAGAGAAGGGACAATGCTAATATCCTTTTACCACACTTGTGCTTCAAAGTAGCACCATGATCTTCACGATAGAGAGTCTCTTGTTTGGTCACTTTCATATACTAGTGAGAACTATTCATTATAGAACTTGGCTTGCATATTACAATGATGGGCTTCCTCAAAATGCCCTAGGTCTTCGTGAGCAAGCAAGTTGGATGCACACCCACTTAGTTTCTTTTTGAGCTTTCATATACTTATAGCTCTAGTGCATCCGTTGCATGGCAATCCCTACTCACTCACATTGATATCTATTGATGGGCATCTCCATAGCCCGTTGATACGCCTAGTTGATGTGAGACTATCTTCTCCCTTTTTGTCTTCTCCACAACCACCATTCTATTCCACCTATAGTGCTATGTCCATGGCTCACGCTCATGTATTGCGTGAAAATTGAAAAGGTTTGAGAACACCAAAAGTATGAAACAATTGCTTGTCTTGTCATCGGGGTTGTGCATGATTTAAATACTTTGTGTGGTGAAGATAGAGCATAGTCAGACTATATGATTTTGTAGGGATAACTTTCTTTAGCCATGTTATTTTGAGAAGACATAATTGCTTAGTTAGTATGCTTGAAGTATTATTATTTCCATGTCAATATTAAGCTTTTGTCTTGAATCTTTCAGATCTGAATATTCATACCACAATTAAGAAGAATTACATTGAAATTATGCCAAGTAGCATTCCACATCAAAAGTTCTGTTTTTATCATTTACCTACTTTAGGACGAGCAGAAATTAAGCTTGGGGATGCTTGATACGTCTCCAACGTATCTATAATTTTTGATTGCTCCATGCTATAATATCTTTTGTTTTGGACATTATTGGGCTTTATTATACACTTTTATATTATTTTTGGGACTAACCTATTAACCGGAGGCCCTGCCCAGAATTGCTGTTTTTTTTTGCCTATTTTAGGGTTTCGAAGAAAAGGAATATCAAACGGAGTCCAAACGGAATAAAACCTTCGGAAACTCGATTTTTGGAACGAACAAGATCCAGGAGACTTGGACTCTACGTCAAGCAACCAATAGGGAGGCCACGAGGTAGGGGGCGCGCCTACCCCCCAGGCGCACCCTCCACCCTCTTGGGCCCCCTGTTGCTCCACCGACGTACTCCTTCCTCCTATATATACCTACGTACCCCCAAACGATCAGATACGGAGCCAAAACCCTAATTCCACCGCCGTAACTTTCTGTATCCATGAGATCCCATCTTGAGGCCTGTTCCGGAGCTCTGCCAGAGGGGGCATCGATCACGGAGGGCTTCTACATCAAAACCATAGCCTCTCCGATGAAGTGTGAGTAGTTTACCTCAGACCTTCGGGGCCATAGTTATTAGCTAGATGGCTTCTTCTCTCTTTTTGGATCTCAATACAAGGTTCTCCCTCTCTCTTGTTGAGATCTATTCGATGTAATATTCTTTTGCGGTGTGTTTGTTGAGACCGATGAATTGTGGGTTTATGATCAAGTTTATCTATGAACAATATTTGAATCTTCTCTGAATTCTTTTATGTATGATTGGTTATCTTTGCAAGTCTCTTCGAATTATCAGTTTGGTTTGGCCTACTAGATTGATATTTCTTGCAATGGGAGAAGTGCTTAGCTTTGGGTTCAATCTTGCGGTGTCCTTGCCCAATGACAGTAGGGGCAGCAAGGCATGTATTGTATTGTTGCCATCGAGGATAACAAGATGGGGTTTTCATCATATTGCATGAGTTTATCCCTCTACATCATGTCATCTTGCTTAAAGCGTTACTCTGTTCTCTTGAACTTAATACTCTAGATGCATGCTGGATAGCTGTCGATGTGTGGAGTAATAGTAGTAGATGCAGGCAGGAGTCGGTCTACTTGTTTCGGATGTGATGCCTATATACATGATCATACCTAGATATTCTCATAACTATGCTCAATTCTGTCAATTGCTCAACAGTAATTTGTTCACCCACCGTAAAATACTTATGCTCTTGAGAGAAGCCACTAATGAAACCTATGGCCCCCGGGTCTATCTTCATCATATTAATCTTCTAACACTTAGTTATTTTCATTGCCTTTTATTTTACTTTGCATCTTTATCATAAAAATACCAAAAATATTATCTTATCATATCTATCAGATCTCACTATCGTAAGTGACCGTGTAGGGATTGACAACCCCTTATCGCGTTGGTTGCGAGGATTTATTTGTTTTGTGTAGGTGCGAGGGATTCGCGCGTAGCCTCCTATTGGATTGATATATTGGTTCTCAAAAACTGAGGGAAATACTTACGCTACTTTGCTGCATCACCCTTTCCTCTTCAAGGAAAAACCAACGCAAGTGCTCAAGAGGTAGCATGTACTCCGCTTCACACGTAGATCTCGCCACGACGCTCTGTTTGGAACTGCACCAACTGGCAACTCCACCATTTAATAAAAACACGTATCCGGTTTATGACTTAGAGTCATTCGGATCAGTGTCAAAACTTGCATCGACGTAACCGTTTACGACGAGCTCTTTGTCACCTCCATATACGAGAAACATATCCTTAGTCCTTTTTAGGTATTTCAGGATGTTCTTGTAACGCCCCAGATATACTTTCCATATTTATATCCAACTCTTGCCGTCTCCGGCGCTAAGTTATATTTATTTCTCGGGTTCAGGTCTTTGTCTCCGTGTGTTGTTTTTCTTTTTCGTGCATCTCTTATCATGTCATCACGTGCATTGCATTTGCATACATGTTCATCTCATGCATTCGAGCATTTTCCCCGTTGTCCGTTTTGCATTCCGGCGCTTCGTTCTCCTCCGGTGGCCATTTCTAGCTTTCTTTCGTGTGTGGGGTTCAAACATTTCCGGATTGGACCGAGACTTGCCATGC